>NW_021938789.1:40611380-40764707 GCF_001715985.3 Manacus vitellinus | reverse complement strand
CTCGGGGGTCCCCGGCAGCGCCTTCGCCGCAAGGAGCAGCTACTGGTCGTGGCCAGGTAGCCGGGAGAACCCCCCGCCTCGGGGCAGCGACATCACCCTCCATGGGAAACCCCTTCCTGGGGATGCTGGGCTCGGTCGGACCCCTGTGATCCCCTCCATTCCCTGAAGCCCCTGGAGTTGTGACTCTCCATCCCTTTCCCTGGGACCCCCACAACCATAATGCCTCCTTTTCTTTTTGATGTGGAGGCTCCTGGGTTTTGCCGGACCCCCAGGGCTGAGACACCCCTTTACTGTGGGACACCCTCCCTTCCTGAGGGGAGCCTGTGCTCAGTGGGACCTCCAGAACTGTGGCAGCCCCCTTATGGGGGGACAGGGCTCAGCGGGAACCCCAGGACCATGATCCCTCCCATTCATCAGATACGCCTTTTTTGGGGATGCTGGGACCCTGTGTCCCCAGTAGAGGGGGTCACTCTATCCCTGGATGAGGCAGGAGTCCATAACACAAGGGTCCCCTCTTTCTCTTCCAGACAAGTGGCTTCCCAGTGCCAGCTGCTTCAGTCATCGCTGGGCCGCCTGTCCTCCCCACAGCTCCCCCAACTGCCTGATGAGCCGGTGTCACTCCAAGATGCTCCGGGGGGGCTTTTCCAGATGCCCCCTGGAGACCCCTTCCCTGAGCGGGTGACAGTAGTCTGGTTATCAGTGCTGGCCCTCGCCTGTGCTTTGGTTTGTGACCCCCAGGAAAATCTGTCCTTGGCTGAAATCACCCTGCGGCGCCTGGCTCCCCGTCTGCTCATCTCCTTGCGGCTCCTCAGCCCTGGTGCTGATGTCCTGCTCCGTCAGGATGCTGCTGATGCCCTCTTGGATCGTCTCCTGCCCCATGGGCAGATGCTTTTTCTCAATGAACGTTTCCTCCAGGCAGTGGACCGGGAGCTGGGCATCAAAGCATCCCGCTGAGCTACAGATGACATCCCTGCCCACCACTTGGATATTTTTCATTGGGGAGAGACAAGGGAAGAATCCGAGATGGTCGCCAAGCCCCAGCAGGATGGATGGGAAAAGTAGCTCAGGAATAAAGAGCAACATGCCGGCAAAGAGTGGGATTTTAATCCATTTATCCCCCAACTTTGTTGTGGGAGAGCTAATAGCCATCCCTATAAATCCATCTGGAGCTGGAACAGTGCCGTGTTCCTGCACCGTTTTCCCGCGCTGTATTCTTGCACCGCTCCATGCGCTCGTGACAGCGGGCGGTGGCTCCGCATGGCCATGAATGGACATTAAAAGAGGGATGCCGGGTTACCCCACCTGGATGTTACAGGGCAGGTGGGGGGTTCCTGGCAGGGGAGACCTGGCTGTAGGCAGTGCAGAACCCCTCTGCTGTGGGATGGGAGCTCACCTCAGGACAGGAGGAACCCCAGGGAACATGGGGAAGCCGGGGGTGTGCAACCAGGCCTGGTGCATCAGGGTCACTGGGTGGGGGATTTATTTAAAACAGGTAGCGAGGCAAGATGTGGCCGTGCGCCTGACACAGCGGGTTGGTTGTCACCGAGTGATGCTGCTTGGGAACAGGGGACCTATGTGACATCCTGGGAGGTGGCTGGAGCCGGCACCAAACTGCACAGCTCTTCCAGCTGCCACCAGGGTGCAGTGGGGATCAGGGCTCTATCCTAGCAGTTTCTGAGTGCTGGGAGAGTCAGGGAACCAGGAGGTGGCATGCGTGGCTCTGCCTGGAGGCCCCTGACCTACTATACAAGCACATGGTAGTGGGTTTTTGAAAAAGGGGTAGGATGAAAAGGAAGAGAGAAAATAAGAGATGAATTAAAGGGGCAGAGAAATAAAGAGAGGAAGAAAGAGAGAAAGAGAAGAAGGAAGAAAAAAAGAAGGAAGGAAGGAAGAGAAAGGAAAGAGAGATCACCAGTCCTGGTTCCATCCATCCAACTGATGGGATGTCCAGGGTTCCGAGGACACAGCCCAGGCTTGGTGGGGGTACGTTTTTATAGATAGGTTTCCCTGCCCTGAAGACAGATTTCTCACTTTCTATGCAAATTAGTTCTCATGCAGTCTGTTCTTTCACACCCTTCTGGAAATGGGTTGGGGGGGTTGGGCATCTTGGATGGTCTCGTCTCCCCCTACCACATTGACCTTTGGTTGACAGTATGTGCCTGCTTCTATGCTGATGCTGTCTTATTTTTTAGTTGTGTCTCTGTGGACTAGAACAAGGATGTTTGTCCCAGAAAAGTGCTGCCCTACCTCTGCATGGCCCCTTTATCCAGTCACATCTTGTTCTTCCTTGTGGCATGTTAGTTCCAATAGTCCTTGGTTGGCTCCATGGTCATCCTGCTGTTGGTGTTTGAGATTTACACATCGTCCCCATTTTCTTCTGGGCTTCTACACCACCCTAGGGCTCAAACATCAATAGGGCCCTTGAAAAGGTGATCCCTTGAAAAGGGAAAAGAAGGGAAAGAGAGGTAGAGGGAGGGGCAAATGCATTCTGTAAATTATCTCTAAGCTTTGGGATAATCTCTCCATAATTCTCCACACCTTAACATACAATCCAATTACCAAAATGAAAAGCAGAAAGGTTAATACTAAAAGAACAATCACAGTGCCACATTTTGTTAAAAATTCACGTTGCTGTTGGCGACCATCCAAATAAAATGTCACACCAGAGGTGTTCCCCATCTTTCTTCACCCATTCCATCACCCAGTGGACTTTTTCCACATCTTGGTGAACAGTAATCAAAGTCTTTTGTCTGTTGTCTTGTGCTTGCTTCAACAGTCATCTCAGGTCCTCATGTTGTAGCACCTTTTTTACCAGTGTGAGGTTCATACCAGTGGGAATGGGTTTTAAAGCTAAGATCGAGGTGTACTTAGATTTCAACAACTGGTAGAAGTTAATCAGAGCTGAATGATTGAAATCCCACCCCTTGATTTGAACAAATTTACAAATGTTAGAATGATTTTTTGTTATTACTACCTGCTTATCTACAATTACATGATCACAAGGTGTTCCTAAGCAAACACATCTCTTGCCTGCATACATATGCATTTTTTCTGTGTTGCAATCTGATCAAATTTCAAAATGGCATATTTTGCTCAGTATCAAGAGAAGTGTCTTGAGCCCTTAGTGTATTTCCTGACAGATAAATCCTTGTTGTTCCTGCACAATGCATGCATCGACTTCTGTAGTTTGCCATTTTTCCCCTTCTTTCTAGGCCCATACCCTATGTTCTGTGGGGTACAATACAGTTCCATTATAAATTAATCCTAAAGCATGATGAGATATATTTTTTACACTTTAGCATTAAGCACTGTTAACACAAAGGCAGTGACCGTATAATTTTTGAGGTTATAGGTAAAGTTGACTAAATGCCACCAGGACAGGAAGTTTCTTTTAAACTATTTTCCCAAATTACCTTCCTAATCTCAGTGAGCAAAGTACTGTCTTCACTTTCCCATATGATAGCAGCTGTCATATCTTGCATGCACAATTGGGCTTGAATACAACCAAGAGCCAAAGAGACATTGTCTTGGAGTGTTTCAATGGTGTTAGCAATTAATTGTTGATGAGAACCAACTGGAATCTGAATGTATGGGCCATTATTTTGTATGCATTCATAGGATTCCACTTGCTGGATTTCAGTGTCTCCTGGTTTATGGCCAGAATTCTCTTGCAAGTCAGCCACTGAATCAGATCTAATGGAGTAATTTTCTGCTCCGCCCTGAGGTCTGGTTCAGGGGGGGTTGAAGGAGATAAAGAATCATCTTTCCCTGGTTCCCTGTCTTTGGGATCACCCTATATGTTTACATCCCTTGTAAGTCTGCTGTACTTTTCCTGGAACTTTGATATCTCAGTCTCCGTATGCAGCTCCATTTTGGTAGCAGTTTGCTGACCCTGACCATCACCTGTGGTTTCAGTTTTAATTAAGGGTCATAATGTTACTTCCTCATCATCAGATGACAAATGCTACATCTCACTTTTTGTCAGGGTAATAAATTCATTTACTGTCTTCCAATTCCTTCATTGGACATAAAAAGTCAGAGTTGTGTGATCATATTTTTTCAAATGGCACAGATTCTAAATCCTGCACTGGTGCCCCCTTTCCCACAGTTCCTGCTGACCTGGCCTGGGCCAGGCACCACTTCCCTTCTGCTTCTCCTCGATCTCCTGCAGCAGGAGCAGCACCTGCTCCACCGTGCCAGGTCCCAGCCCTGTACAACCTGGGTCACATCACCCAGGATGGAGAAGTTCAGTGTACTCAGCACTTTCCTAAAAGAAGCATCAAAGGAGCACCCCGGAGGGCAAGGAGGGAGGCACTCCTCCACCTGCAGCACCCTCGGCCAGGTCCCAGCCAGTCTGGTCCCCAGCCAGGACAAGCAGGGGCAACGCAGTGCTCACAGGGCAGGGAGGGAGGGAGGCAGAGCCCACCCCAAAACTGCCCCACACCCTGGGTGCTGGCCTTTTGAACCTGCTTCCCATCCTCCATGCTCCTTAGCTGAGCCAGCTTTTGTTAACCATTACCACTTGGGCGGGGCGGGAGGGTGGAGGTGCCAAGGCTCCTGGGGACCAGAGGCCTCAGAATCTTGATAGGTACAGCTGCAGCAGGAATAGGGTGGTAGAGGTGTCTCTGCAGCTGTAGAACCTTGTGGCACCTATTAAAGGGGCTGAAGCTGAGGGAGAAGCACAGACAAGTGGGAGGAGAGGTGATGGTGGGCTCCATTCCTTACCCGTCACGGCTTGGGCTTAGTGCATGGCTGGCACCACAGATGTCAAGGTGGCATCCTGCTGGGGAATAGGCCATGCCCCTGGCTCTTGCACTGGCATTGGCAACACCTCTGCCACATGTGATCCAGGCTGAACTTTGCTCAGTGGAGCACTGCCCTGGGCACAGTGCTGCCACAGGATCCATCTAGTCCCAAGGTTGTGGAGGCTGCCAGCAGGGAGGACAGCCAACACTGTGAGGATCCACCATCAGCCATGGAGCAGGAAAGTGTCAGGGAGGAGCTGGGTATCCCCCTCTACAAGATGTTCATTGAGGGCTGGGCACAGGTGAAGGATTTCCAAGCCCGTCCAGATGACCTGCTCATCTCCACCTACCCCAAATCAGGTGAGTGGCCCTGGGGAAGGGTGAAGGGAGGATGAGGTGACACCAGCCTTTGCAATGCTGTCCCTGTGCTGCAGGCACGGCGTGGCTGAGCGAGATCATGGACATGATCTACCAAGATGGCGATGTGAAGAAATGCCGACGGGATGCCATCTACAACCGTGTGCCCTTCCTGGAAATGAAGGACTCTGGGATACCGAGTGGTGAGCTTCCCCAGCCTGGCTCCCTGGGTGGGGAGGGAGCAGAACTGGGGTCAGGCTGAGTGTGCTGGGGCTCACACCTCTAAGCCCCCTGTGCCACAGGTGTTGAGCAGCTGGAGAACACCCCATACCCATGGCTCGTAATGACCTATCTCCCAGTCCAGCTCCTCCCACAGTCCTTCTGGGAGAAGAACTGCAAGGTAATGCTGCAGGTGCCCCTGCCTCTCTCCCCATCGGGGTTGGCAGGGAGGAGGCACTACTCTATCTTCCAACCACATCCTTGTCTGTCTCCAGATTATCTACATGGCCCGCAACCCCAAGGATGTTGTCCTCTCCTACTACTACTTCTACCAGATGGCCAAGTTACACCCTGACCCTGGCACACTGGCTGAGTTCCTGGAGACCTTCCTGGCTGGCAAAGGTGAGGGCTGAGCCACAGGATGCCCACCCTAAAATGCTGGTGGGAAGGACATCCCCTACTGCCCTGCTTTTTAGCTAATCCCTTGACCATATTCCACAGCAGCCTACGGGTCCTGGTATGACCATGTGCAGGGCTGGTGGGAGAAAAGAAAGGAGAAGAAGAGCCTGTAGCTCTTCTCTGAGGACATGAAAAAGGGGAGGGTGGGATGAGGGGCAAGGTGCCCTGGTTGCCCCCCCCCCCAGCATTTTTGGCAGCCTCCTCATGTCAACTGCCCTGCAGGACCCACGTCAGGAAGTGAAGAAGATCCTGCATTTCCCGGGCAAGGAGGTGGCGGAGGGAACGGTGGAGAGGATCCTTCACAACACTGCCTTCCAGGCGATGAAGAAGAACCCTGCTGCCAACTATGAGACCATGCCCACTGCCCTGATGGACCACAACCTCTCCCCCTTCCTCCGTAAAGGTGGGATTTGGCCAGTGGTGGAGGGCTTGGGAGGAATGTCCCTACGTTGTATTTCAGCCCCCAGCCGTGGCTGCAAATATTTTGTGTGTCTCGAGATTTGCCCCACTTGCTTTCTTGCCCCCAGGGATCTGTGGAGACTGGAAGAACTACTTCACTGTGGCCCAGAATGAGCACTTCGACCGGCACTACCATGGCAGGCTCCGACCTCCACTTCCAGATGGAGATGTGAGGGGCTCATCCCCCTTTCTGGGAGGACTCTGCTTCTCCTTGCTCCCCTGGTGCGGATGGTGGATCCCAGTGGAGCATCCTTGCACTGATTTACTTTCCCCCTTGCGATAAATTGTGATAAATGGAGAGTGAGTCATTGCCTGCAGAAATTACTCCCCCCCTCCTGCAGGGGGGAGGCTGAACCCCCCCAAATTCCAGGCAGTGTCTGGGAGAACCTCCATGATCAGCAGGAGAGAAGGTGAGCACACACAGTGGATTTTTGTCTGGTGATGGTCAGGCATCACTGGGAATATGCATCCTCCCAAACCCCACCACTGGCCCCTGTCAGCTTGGGTGCCCCAGACCCAGCCTACCAAGGTGCCTGGAGGGAGCAAAGATCGGTGAAGAGTTGAAAAACCCCAAAGCACCAGCAAACCTGCTGCTGCCATGGCTTTTGTGTGCACAGGAGCTTTCATGGCTCCAGGTTGTGGCAAGTTTCTTGACATAGTGGGTGGTGGTGAGGCTCTCCCCAGGCTCCCTGACCCAGCTGGAGCTTGGCAGCCCATAGTCTATGGAACAAAGGTGAAGAGAAACACCCCCCTGCTGGCGTATGGCCGGGTTCAGCAACATCACCGTCCTTGCTGGATAGGGAACCCCCCCCTGTAACCTCCAACCTGGTTGCACTGAGCCCTTGCTCTGGGATGGCCAGAGCAAACCACTCCCTGTCCCCCTGGGGCAAGGGTGTGCTTTGGAGCCCCAAGTGCCCCACTTACACTCCATTTCTGGCCTGTTCCAGAGTTTCTAAGATTGCAGCTTTTTGGCAATACAGCCTCACGGGGTTGTTTTATCCCTAAAGAGAAGCAACTGGGATCCGACTTATAGAGCAGCAGTGCTGTGAGGAGACCTGACCCATAGGAATGAATCCTTTCCAGACATTTATTTCAATGCCAATGGAGATCCCTGTGCTTCCCCACCTCCTGGCTTTGCCTGTGGTGTTTGCACACGCAACCAATTTTGCTGATATATGGACAGACAGACGGGCAGGGAGGCATGTCCCTGCCTGCAAAACACCTGAACGCCTGGCATGGCATGTCCCACCTCACCTGGAACTTGGCCCTGGGTCCAAATCAGGGACTTCTCTCAAGGTTGCAAACAAGTGAGCTGCTGCCCCTGCCCAGCTGCTACCTTTCCTGTCCTCACCACTCCCTCCTGGCTCGAAGGTCGCCTGTGGGAAGCAGGTACGGAGGAGCATTTCACCACCACAGGCACCTTTAAACACCTTTCCCAGGAGCACTTGTGCTTTGCAATCCTGCAGACCTGGGACCCGTATTTGCAGGGGTATGACCAAAGCCTGATCTCCACATTCCACTAGCAAGCCCCACGTCTGTGTGAGGAATCAGGGTCGTCCACTCAGGTGACTCCTGGATCAGGACAGGGTGACGTTAAATTCCCCGGGCTGGGATTTCCTCCATTTGTTTGCCTCCGCGAGTGGAGGGGGCAGCTGTGATTTCCACTCCCGCCACCTGTGTGCGTACCGGGGGTTGCTGAGCACGGTACAGCTTATCGCAGGCATCTGGGGACAGCCCCTACCCCCGCTCGCCCCTTCCCTGCCCTCCTCCTGCCCCAGCGCTGTCCCCCCGCCTGCCTGAGCCTCCATCTTCCACGAAGGGAAGGGAAAAGAGGAAATCCCGCCCCGTAGGCGGTGGGCGAAGCTTTGCCTCCTCCCTGCCAGAGGACCCGGAGAAGAGGTAATGGGGGGACTCTGGCCACTGTCAGGGGGATCGGCCCATCTCAGGGTGCCCTGGCCTCACAAGCAGAGGGCCTGCGTGGGGGGGGTGCGGGGGCTCAGAGAGGCTCAGTGTCCCTGCAAACCCTTGGAAGACGGAAGCAAGCGACCAAGCCTCTCTCCAAAAGTCACAGTGTGGGTGTTTCGCAGCTGCCATATCCAGCGTTTCTATCCTGTCTGGTGGGTGAAAAGGTTTCCTGGGGAGAGAGTTCTGGGAGCCTTGCTCCTCATTCCTGTCTCCTTCAAACCCTCACTCATCCCCCTGCAAGAAGGTCTTCCCCAAGCTGCCGTACAGCTGAGAGATGGGGAGGAAAAGGCAGAGGGAAAGCAGCCTGAAACCCCAGCCAGCAAAGCCCCTGTGAGCTTTTACACCCAGGTAAAAGTAACAGCTTGGTATAGATAGCTGCCCCACCTCCTGTGCTGACCTGAGCCCCCCAGAGCCAGCCATGCCCCTCCACACTCCCTGCACTGCCAGCTGGCCCCAAAAATCCCCTCAGAAGACAGATGCCACCTCCCATGACACCAACAAGCAGGGGACAGTTTCCTTCCTGTGGGCAGGATGGCTGGGTTCAGCAGGCATTTTGGGGACTCCAGGGAAAGAGGTGGCCCCATGATGCTCCTTGCTGCCGGCCAGCCCTGCCATGTGTCTATGTCCCCAAAAGGATGGCCAATCCAGACTCCTATCTGCGTCAGCCCTGGAGCACAGTGCATGGCATTCCCATGGTCAACGCCTTCGCCCTCAACTGGGAGCGGATCGACAGCTTCCAGAGTCGCCCTGAGGACATTGTGGTGGTCACCTTCCCCAAGTCTGGTGAGTGTCCCCAGGCAACAGAGAGGGGCCACACTTGGGAAGGGAGGAACCAACCTGGAGGAGCTGGGACTGGAGGGGATGCTAAAAGGCAACGCTGGTAGATGGTGGCCCTCGGCTCTGGTAGGAGTGGCATCAGCTGGACATGCAGCCTCTCCTCCCCAGGCACCACCTGGGTCAGCGAGATTGTGGACATGGTCCTGAAAGGTGGTGACCCCAAAAAATGCAAGGAGGATAACATCATCAACCGGGTGCCCATGATGGAGTTTGCTGCCCCTGGGAAGATGCCAGCAGGTAAGAGGGTGGCAGTGGGTGGTGGATGGGGGACACGCTTGGTTTTGTATGGGAGGGTACCCCACTGGCAGTGGGATTGCTCGTGGGGGAAATCCTTGCAGGCACGGACCAGCTGGAGGTTATGGCATCCCCTCGCATCATCAAGACCCACATCCCAGCTGACATCTTGCCCAAAACCTTCTGGGAAAACCGCTGCAAGGTAACAGGCTGGAGTTACCACACCTGGAGGAATCCAGCAGAGATAAGGGGGGTACCTGCCCTGTTGGGACCTTGCAAATCCCCACATGCCACCAAGCTTTCTGCAGATGATCTATGTGGGGCGCAATGCCAAAGATGTGGCTGTTTCCTACTACCACTTTGACTTGATGAACAAGTTCCACCCTCACCCCGGGACATGGGCCCAGTACCTGGAGGAGTTCATGGCCGGCAGAGGTGGGGCAGGGCACCCCTGGGTGAATGTGGGGACCCTGTGGGGTGCTGTCAACCAGTGACATCCCCTGGCTGCTCTCCCCATGCAGTGGCATATGGCTCCTGGTACAACCACGTCAAGGGCTACTGGGAGCGGAGGAAGGATCACCCCATTCTCTACCTCTTCTACGAGGACATGAAGGAGGTGATGGACTGGGGTGAATGGTGGTGTGGCAGCCGGGGGGGTGGCAGGAGGGGTGAACATCAGCCTGTGTCCCACAGGACCTCCGCCGGGAGATAGTCAAGGTGGCCAAGTTCCTGGGGCACGAGCTGTCGGAGGCGGCACTGGATGCCATCACTCGACACACTTCCTTTGAGGCAATGCGGGACAACCCCACCACCAACTACACCAAGCTGCCCTCCGAGATCATGGACCACAGCGTGTCCCCCTTCATGCGCAAAGGTGAGCAGCTCTGGGGGCTGCAGGTGCCCTGTACCCCTGGCCCCTGCTGAACCCCATCTCACCCGGCCTCAGGCACCACCGGAGACTGGAAGAACCACTTCACCGTGGCCCAGAACGAACGCTTTGACCAGGACTATGCGCAGAAGATGTCGGGCACTGACCTGCGCTTCCGCACTCAGATCTGAGGAGACACTGCCAGACACCCCCCAAATCCGACCCATGCTGGTGGCACTGTTCCTACACCAGGGGCTGCTTCCCCTCCTCTGAGACTGCTGGAAAGTAATAAAATGTGCTTCCTGACCCCTGCATGGGGTGCTCACTACCCTGTGCCTGTGTGGACCCAACCCTGCCATCCCCCTGGGGCTGCTGTCCTCTTCTTGGGCTGGGGACAAGCAGGTGTCACCCCTCAGCTGCCATGGTGGGGGGATTGCTACCAGCAGCTCGTGGGATTGCAGAGGGTTGTGGCAAAACTGCATGTGGGGAACCTGTTGGCTGGATATGGGCAGTGAGGGGTGGCCTCCCTGTCCTCCCTGTGGGGAGACACAGTCTGGGACCTGGGGGTGGGAGGCAAGACCAGCGAGGCTAGAGATGTCCACTGTGGCCCTGCCTGCCGGTCAGTGACTGGTGGCTTCTCCCTGTGTTTGCTCCTCCCTCCCGGCAGCTGCAGGGCCGGAAAACATTGCTGCCCTTGCCGCCCTGCCTTTTCCTTCTCCTCCCTGCAAAAACTGCTGCGGGGCCCCGTGTCTCCCTGTCCTCTGCCGTCACCCTCGTGGTGTCACTCTCCCAGCGTCACTCTCTCGGCGCAGAGCGGCACTGTATTAGGTGAGAGGGGTGTCCTAGAGTGCCCTGTGGGTACTCTGCCCATGCATGCTCAGCCACACAGAGCTGCATGCTGTGGGGTCCGGGTTGGTGGGTTTGGGGTACTTTTGGGTGTAATCAGCCACCTTAAAACCTTCCCCTGCAGTGAGGTATGCTGCAATAACCTCTGGGATCCAGCTTCCTGCTCCCCCGTGGTGCTGAGGCAATGGGAGAGGTGCTTGGTCTGGGTGATATTGGTACCCCATGGGTACCCCCCTCCTTGCTGGGGTGCTGGGTGTGCTCCTTTTCCTGCAAAGGGGACCCTTGATCCCCAGATGGGCCCCCTGTCCCCAGTGGTTGGTGCAGCGATGGCTGCAGTGACCTCTGGTCTGTGTGCCAGTGCTATCACTGCCACTCCCTGAGCAGGCACTGTGCCAGTTGCCTGGGCTGCTCTGGCTGGTGACTGCCCAGTGAGGGGGGGCCCCCCTCACCAGTCAGCCTCCTCCATGTGTCCCCCTCCCCAGCAGGATGGCCGATCCAGACCCCCACCTGCGTCAGCCCTGGCCCACAGTGCACGGCATTCCCATGGTCAAAGCCTTCACCCACAACTGGGAACGTGTCGACACTTTTCAGAGTCACCCTGAGGACATTGTGGTGGTCACCTTCCCCAAATCTGGTGAGTATCCCTGAGTGTACCAGATGTGCTGGTACCATGTGGGCAAGTGTGTTGTACATCTGAGGTGGGGGAAATGCAGCACATTTGGTGGCAGTCGGGACAGAGCTGTGTGGGATCCCCTTTGCCCTCTCAGTGTCTGGTTAAAGTCTGAGGGGTTGTCAGTGATCAGACACCCAATGCCACCCTGGCTGCCCCCTGATGAGTTCCTTTCCCCAGGCACCACCTGGGTCAGCGAGATTGTGGACATGATCCTGCAAGGCGGAGACCCTGAGAAATGCAAGCGGGACATTATCAGCAAGAGGGTGCCCATGCTGGAGTTCTCTGTCCCTGGGAAGTTGCCAGCAGGTAGTGAGGGGTGGGGGCTTGACCATGGACACCCTAACAGGGGCTGAGTCCTGGGAGTCTCTGCCAAAAGCCCACTGAGGAAGTGCTTTGGGATTCCCCAGGGACAGACCTGCTGGCCACCATGCCCTCACCCCGCGTGGTGAAGACCCACCTGCCGGCAGATGTATTGCCAAAATCCTTCTGGGAAAACCGCTGCAAGGTAACTCCCAACCCTGGTCTCTGCCCTGAGGGGCATTTAAGTCCCCCTGTTCCCATGAGACAGGACCCCCCATTGCTCCCTTGAGCACACTAAGTGGGCATGGGAGTTCTGGGAGCTGGAGCATCCTCCCTGTTAGGGGTCCTGCGACTGCTCTCACACCCTGTCACCCATCTGCAGATGATCTATGTGGGGCGCAATGCCAAGGATGTGGCCATTTCCTACTACCACTTTGACCTTATGAACAAGTTACAGCCACACCCTGGGACATGGGCCCAGTACCTGGAGGAGTTCATGGCCGGCAGAGGTGGGGCAGGGCACCCCTGGGTGAATGTGGGGACCCTGTGGGGTGCTGTCAACCAGTGACATCCCCTGGCTGCTCTCCCCATGCAGTGGCATATGGCTCCTGGTACAACCACGTCAAGGGCTACTGGGAGCGGAGGAAGGATCACCCCATTCTCTACCTCTTCTACGAGGACATGAAGGAGGTGATGGACTGGGGTGAATGGTGGTGTGGCAGCCGGGGGGGTGGCAGGAGGGGTGAACATCAGCCTGTGTCCCACAGGACCTCCGCCGGGAGATAGTCAAGGTGGCCAAGTTCCTGGGGCACGAGCTGTCGGAGGCGGCACTGGATGCCATCACTCGACACACTTCCTTTGAGGCAATGCGGGACAACCCCACCACCAACTACACCAAGCTGCCCTCCGAGATCATGGACCACAGCGTGTCCCCCTTCATGCGCAAAGGTGAGCAGCTCTGGGGGCTGCAGGTGCCCTGTACCCCTGGCCCCTGCTGAACCCCATCTCACCCGGCCTCAGGCACCACCGGAGACTGGAAGAACCACTTCACCGTGGCCCAGAACGAACGCTTTGACCAGGACTATGCGCAGAAGATGTCGGGCACTGACCTGCGCTTCCGCACTCAGATCTGAGGAGACACTGCCAGACACCCCCCAAATCCGACCCATGCTGGTGGCACTGTTCCTACACCAGGGGCTGCTTCCCCTCCTCTGAGACTGCTGGAAAGTAATAAAATGTGCTTCCTGACCCCTGCATGGGGTGCTCACTACCCTGTGCCTGTGCAGACCCAACCCTGCCATCCCCCTGGGGCTGCTGTCCTCTTCTTGGGCTGGGGACAAGCAGGTGTCACCCCTCAGCTGCCATGGTGGGGGGATTGCTACCAGCAGCTCGTGGGATTGCAGAGGGTTGTGGCAAAACTGCATGTGGGGAACCTGTTGGCTGGATATGGGCAGTGAGGGGTGGCCTCCCTGTCCTCCCTGTGGGGAGACACAGTCTGGGACCTGGGGGTGGGAGGCAAGATCAGCGAGGCTAGAGATGTCCACTGTGGCCCTGCCTGCCGGTCAGTGACTGGTGGCTTCTCCCTGTGTTTGCTCCTCCCTCCCGGCAGCTGCAGGGCCGGAAAACATTGCTGCCCTTGCCGCCCTGCCTTTTCCTTCTCCTCCCTGCAAAAACTGCTGCGGGGCCCCGTGTCTCCCTGTCCTCTTCCGTCACCCTCGTGGTGTCACTCTCCCAGCGTCACTCTCTCGGCGCAGAGCGGCACTGTATTAGGTGAGAGGGGTGTCCTAGAGTGCCCTGTGGGTACTCTGCCCATGCATGCTCAGCCACACAGAGCTGCATGCTGTGGGGTCCGGGTTGGTGGATTTGGGGTACTTTTGGGTGTAATCAGCCACCTTAAAACCTTCCCCTGCAGTGAGGTATGCTGCAATAACCTCTGGGATCCAGCTTCCTGCTCCCCCGTGGTGCTGAGGCAATGGGAGAGGTGCTTGGTCTGGGTGATATTGGTACCCCATGGGTACCCCCCTCCTTGCTGGGGTGCTGGGTGTGCTCCTTTTCCTGCAAAGGGGACCCTTGATCCCCAGATGGGCCCCCTGTCCCCAGTGGTTGGTGCAGCGATGGCTGCAGTGACCTCTGGTCTGTGTGCCAGTGCTATCACTGCCACTCCCTGAGCAGGCACTGTGCCAGTTGCCTGGGCTGCTCTGGCTGGTGACTGCCCAGTGAGGGGGGGCCCCCCTCACCAGTCAGCCTCCTCCATGTGTCCCCCTCCCCAGCAGGATGGCCGATCCAGACCCCCACCTGCGTCAGCCCTGGCCCACAGTGCACGGCATTCCCATGGTCAAAGCCTTCACCCACAACTGGGAACGTGTCGACACTTTTCAGAGTCACCCTGAGGACATTGTGGTGGTCACCTTCCCCAAATCTGGTGAGTATCCCTGAGTGTACCAGATGTGCTGGTACCATGTGGGCAAGTGTGTTGTACATCTGAGGTGGGGGAAATGCAGCACATTTGGTGGCAGTCGGGACAGAGCTGTGTGGGATCCCCTTTGCCCTCTCAGTGTCTGGTTAAAGTCTGAGGGGTTGTCAGTGATCAGACACCCAATGCCACCCTGGCTGCCCCCTGATGAGTTCCTTTCCCCAGGCACCACCTGGGTCAGCGAGATTGTGGACATGATCCTGCAAGGCGGAGACCCTGAGAAATGCAAGCGGGACATTATCAGCAAGAGGGTGCCCATGCTGGAGTTCTCTGTCCCTGGGAAGTTGCCAGCAGGTAGTGAGGGGTGGGGGCTTGACCATGGACACCCTAACAGGGGCTGAGTCCTGGGAGTCTCTGCCAAAAGCCCACTGAGGAAGTGCTTTGGGATTCCCCAGGGACAGACCTGCTGGCCACCATGCCCTCACCCCGCGTGGTGAAGACCCCCCTGCCGGCAGATGTATTGCCAAAATCCTTCTGGGAAAACCGCTGCAAGGTAACTCCCAACCCTGGTCTCTGCCCTGAGGGGCATTTAAGTCCCCCTGTTCTCATGAGACAGGACCCCCCATTGCTCCCTTGAGCACACTAAGTGGGCATGGGAGTTCTGGGAGCTGGAGCATCCTCCCTGTTAGGGGTCCTGCGACTGCTCTCACACCCTGTCACCCATCTGCAGATGATCTATGTGGGGCGCAATGCCAAGGATGTGGCCATTTCCTACTACCACTTTGACCTTATGAACAAGTTACAGCCACACCCTGGGACATGGGCCCAGTACCTGGAGGAGTTCATGGCCGGCAGAGGTGGGGCAGGGCACCCCTGGGTGAATGTGGGGACCCTGTGGGGTGCTATCAACCAATGACATCCCCTGGCTGCTCTCCCCATGCAGTGGCATATGGCTCCTGGTACAACCACGTCAAGGGCTACTGGGAGCGGAGGAAGGATCACCCCATTCTCTACCTCTTCTACGAGGACATGAAGGAGGTGATGGACTGGGGTGAATGGTGGTGTGGCAGCCGGGGGGGTGGCAGGAGGGGTGAACATCAGCCTGTGTCCCACAGGACCTCCGCCGGGAGATAGTCAAGGTGGCCAAGTTCCTGGGGCACGAGCTGTCGGAGGCGGCACTGGATGCCATCACTCGACACACTTCTTTCGAGGCCATGCGGGACAACCCCACCACCAACTACAGCAAGGTGCCCTCTGACCTCATGGACCACAGCGTGTCCCCCTTCATGCGCAAAGGTGAGCAGCTCTGGGGGGCTGCAGGTGCCCTGTACCCCTGGCCCTTGCTGAGCCCCATCTCACCCGGCCTCAGGCACCACCGGAGACTGGAAGAACCACTTCACCGTGGCCCAGAACGAGCGCTTTGACCAGGACTATGCGCAGAAGATGTCGGGCACTGACCTGCGCTTCCGCACTCAGATCTGAGGAGACACTGCCAGACACCCCCCAAATCCGACCCATGCTGGTGGCACTGTTCCTACACCAGGGGCTGCTTCCCCTCCTCTGAGACTGCTGGAAAGTAATAAAATGTGCTTCCTGACCCCTGCATGGGGTGCTCACTACCCTGTGCCTGTGTGGACCCAACCCTGCCATCCCCCTGGGGCTGCTGTCCTCTTCTTGGGCTGGGGACAAGCAGGTGTCACCCCTCAGCTGCCATGGTAGGGGGATTGCTACCAGCAGCTCGTGGGATTGCAGAGGGTTGTGGCAAAACTGCATGTGGGGAACCTGTTGGCTGGATATGGGCAGTGAGGGGTGGCTTCCCTGTCCTCCCTGTGGGGAGACACAGTCTGGGACCTAGGGGTAGAAAGAAGTTTACTGTGGCCCTGTCTGCTGGTCAGCAAATGGTGGCTTCTCCCTGCACTTGCTCCTCCCTCCCAGCTGGCAAACATTGCTGCCCTGGCCACCCTGCCTCTCCCAGTAAAAACCGCTGCCGTTACCCTCGTGGTGTCACTCTCCCAGCGTCACTCTCTCGGCGCAGAGCGGCACTGTATTAGGTGAGAGGGGTGTCCTGGGCTGCCCTGTGGGTGCTCTGCCTGTGCTCAGCCACGCAGAGCTGTGTGCTGTGGGGTCCGGGTTGGTGGGTTTGGGGTACTTTTGGGTGTAATCAGCCACCTTAAACCTTCCCCTGCAGTGAGTTATGCTTCAATAACCTCTGGGACCCAGTTTCCTGCTCCCCCGTGGTGCTGAGGCAATGGGACAGGTGCTTGGTCTGGGTGATGCTGGCACACCATGGGTACCCCCTGCCTTGCTGGGGCACTGAGTGTACTCCTGTCCTCCCTAATGGGCTCCCTCTCCCCAGCAGTGGGTGCAGTGATGGTTGCAGTGACCTCTGGTCTGTGTGGAGGTTCTATCACTGACGCTCTCTGGGCAAACTCTGTGCCGTGTGCCCAGGCTGCCCTGGCCATGGTAAACTGCCTGTTCTTTGCCCAGCTCTTTCGTGACTCAGCAGCAAACTAACCTGCTGAGGCAAGCTGACTTGTCACAGGGAAAGGCTTACCATGGGAGCATGAACACCAAAATGCATGAAAAGGTGGAAGGGAGAGAGCATCTCCTCCTCTCCGGGCTGATGAGCTGTTAGATGAGTCCATCATGTCTATACCCTCAGGATTTGCAAACTTGCCCATCAGTACAGAACAGAGCTTTCCCTGGGGATTCAGATATATGCTGGCAAGACAGTGTACCATATCTGCAGGTAGCTTTGGCAAGTCTACTACTGCCCTTCACTGTAGAGCTGACGACAGCTGCAGTACCTATTCTCCACCAACAATGCACAATTCCCAGCATGGACATAAAGCTTGGCATAAACCTTCTCTGATTTCTTTAGTGTTTTGGCTTGCAGAGTGGAAATGGCTCCAGTGTGAGCCACCTTGGTGCCTGTATGTTTACATGCCCAGGTGCCCCTGCAGCTTTGCAGCAGCAGTGAATAGAGTTCATAAAATCTTAAGCTGAATCAAAAAATCCAAGTGAAATACTGTAAGACTGGTATTTTTGTCCTGCAGCTGCAGGGTAGAGCTATAAAGATACTTTTGTCTGAGAAAGATGGTCATGGTGAGGCTATTTCAGCTCATTAACTTCAGCTGGAGCTTCCCTGTACCCTGGGGCTTACATGGAAATGGGTGTTTTACTGAGCGCATGCACACCCGGCTCTGCAGAATTGCTCAATCTGCTCACTTCTGCCTTCTCCCCTCCCCTTCCCCCCCACCTCAGAAACAAAGATAGTCAAGACAAAATTTTAAGTCTGCTTTCAGACCAGAAGCTGCTTTATTGCATTAAGTGAAAGGGAAAACAGAGAGTCATTTGGTGCCTCTTCAGGGCAAAAGCTTCCCTCTTCCACCCTGGTTCTGACTTTTTGAGGTTCTGGTTGGTATCAAGGTTTTCTAGAAATAAAGGTGCCATGCACACCATAATTCCCATCCAGACAGCACAATAGTGAAGAGACCCGTAAGAAAACACTAGTTTGCATAAGGGCCTTAGCCTTGAAAAGCCTGTTGTTATTTAACAAGGCTGGAGGTTGCATCACTGTCTGCAGCACTTCTACTTTGTAATGTTAGATGTATGAAATACAGGCACTTAAGACCATTTTTCTTCTGCCCCACTTCCCACTCATTTGCTGGATTTTGTCCTTTAATCCTCTCAAAATTCTTATCTTCTCTGATCTGAGTAATCTGAGTATCATCTTTAAAAGCTGGCCATGGAAACAAGACAAATTTAATCCTCTGGTTCCCCTAGTAATAGCTCTCATTTGCTACGGAGGAATTCCTTACTAAGGGATTGGAACAAAAACCTAGTTCCCATCCAAGAAGTGATCACAGCACCAAACCTGACAGAGCTCAAGAAGCATTTGGACAATACTCTCAGGCATATGGTGCAAATCTTGGGGTTGTCCTTGTGGGTCCCTTCCACCTCAGGATAATCTATGATTCTGTGATCTGCTCTAGCCCACATGAACATGGCCTTTCCACAGTTGTCGGAAAAGCTGTAAGTTTCTTATAGGACTTTACAAGATAAGCTAAATTAGCCTGAAAAAAAATATTATCTTGGATACAAAGGTCTGTGAAGAGACTGTAGTGAAATTCCTGGCTGTGAGGCCAAACTACTGGTCAAACATGGTGGCATAATTGCCCTGGATTCTGAGGGTTTAGAAAAAGCCTGGTTGAATGTTATGGATGATATTTAAAGACCTTGAAGATGCACCTTTAGATTCCTATATTTTCAGGTTATTAAAAACTTGAAAAGATCTTCAGAATCAAGAGCCACACAGCCAGTACAGGTAACATACCAACTTTAGAAAACCTGTGCAAACAAACCACAAGATTCTCTCCTTATTCCTGTTGACAGTTTATAAACAAATCTATTACCTAACAAACAATTTTGTTTAGCCACCTGGGACCTTACAGGGAGTAAAAAAATCTTTTTAGCAGTCAGACATCATATTTCTGAGCTACAAAATGCAAAGTCCTCTTGAGAATCTGGCTCTGTAATAACATTATAATATACCCTAGCATGGGGAAGACCATCTCAACTATTACAGTCCCAGAACATAACAAAGCAATGAATAAACACAGAATACATGCCTTGTTGCCACCATCCCGTATTTTATTACTTCCTCCTTGTGAAAAGTCCAGTTCAGAGGGTAACTTACTTAAGCTCCTTCTGTCTGATAACCAGTGCCACTGGAGCAGCCCAGGGACAGAGCAGGAGAGTGGCAAGGAACAGACGCAAACTGGTGTAGCAAATTGCACCTTGCAACTCACAGTATGATGCTGATGTACCTTGGAAGACTACGCTAGGTAAGAGTTTTTTGCTGCACGGCATTTGTTCCCCAAATTGTGTTGGTTTGAGCGTATCATTATCTGTGTGGGTTTCAGTTGTAATTCTGGGTCCTTGTGGTTAAGAGCTCCTTCCAGGGCATAGTGCTTACATTCGAAGGACAACTTTCCAAGTGAGAGCCATCCCAGAAGATGTAGGTTATGCTCTGAGAAGCACCTTGAGGGGCCAGACCCATGTTTGACACTTGAACTGAGCCAACAACGCAGCCAGGTTGATGGTGATGTGCCCCAGGCACTCCCTATGTTAAGAGTTGCCTGGGAGCAATTGGAAGCCACCTGTCACCTATCAGAACAAAGTGCATGTTATTATTTGCATTATGATCAACCAAATGAATGATTTGTTGCCTTCTCTCAGCATGGGAAATATCAGCACTTCCAGCATCTCACTGTGAAAAAGGATGCCACTTCCAAGCTAGCCCTGTGACGTCTCCTTCCTTGTCCTGCCTCTGGCATTGCTAGTTTATGGAAACAATGCAAGGGATTTTTTTGAGCCTCAGAGCTGGCATCCCGGGAACTGGATCCTTTCACGGCAGTGAGGATTGCTGCCACCCTGCTAACCAGGGAAAGGAGCTCCCTCAAGGGAAAACTAACTGGGTAGAAGGCAGAAAGGGAAAAATGATTCACCAAATACCTTTTCCTGTCTTTTCAGACCTGAGACCAAACGTGGGTTATAAAGGCACCACCTGTGTGACAGCAAACTCTTGCTTTTGCTAGGAGTGCTAGTAAGGAGTCATCAAACACAACACAGAGGTGCAGCATTCCTAACCGGAAGGGAAAATTCTCAGGCTATCTAGTCCTTAACTCTGCCATGGCCACAAAAAACACCGGCTCAAAGAAATATGTCCAGCTGCTCCTTCTTCAGGTTGCTCTTCTAGGGCCTGTTTTCTGTGGGAAGGTGTTGGTCTGGCCAACGGAAGGCAGCCACTGGCTGAACATGAATGTAATTATACAAGAACTCATCCACCGCGGGCACAGCGTTACCATCCTGGTATCCAACGCTACCCTCTTCATTAAACCCAAGGCTAACGCCAGGGAGAAGATTGAGGTCTATAACGTGCCCTTTGAGAAGGATCTCCCTCAAAGCGTGATTAATGGAATAGTGGCACTGTGGCTCGATAACAGGCCAACCATCTTGACCTTCTGGCATTTTTATAAGGAGCTGGGAAGAATGATCGTAGACTGGCAGAAGATGAGCAAGCTGATGTGTGACTCGGTGCTAGCCAACCCAGAGCTGATGTCTCGCCTGCGGGGGGCTGGCTATGACATGCTGCTGTCAGACCCGGTGACCCCCTGCGGGGAACTCATTGCTCTCAAGCTGGACATCCCCTTTGTCTACTCTCTACGCTTCTCTCCAGCCTTCACCATAGAGAGGCACTGTGGCAAGATCCCAACCCCACCGTCCTACACACCTGCATCCCTGTCTGAGCTCACTGACCACATGTCCTTTGTTGAGAGAATAAAAAACTTTGTGTCCTACCATCTGCAAGACTATGTTTTCCAGACCTACTGGGGACATTGGGATACCTACTACAGCAAGATCTTAGGTAAGTCTTCTGATACTTCACTTCTCATTATATAGCCTCCATCCTTATGACCTGCAGAGCTAGGAACCTGGCAGGGTCACAAAGTCAAGGGAGAGGTCTGCAAGAGGTTTGTCATTATGCCCCAAAAAAGGGAAGGAGCCACCAGGGTCCATCAGTTGCACCCACTCCGCTGTCAGGGTGCTGTGCTGCTATGCCATTGCATTGAGGCAGGATCAGGGTCTTCCCAATAGATGGATTTGAGTTTTGTCATAATTCATTTTAATGTGGAGGTTCATACAGTTTCCACACCATGAAGGGCCCTCAGCAAAGGAGTCTCAGCTTACACATTTCTCCCTCCAGTGACTGCTTGCACAGAAGGCAGCCAGGAACAGAGTTGTTTTCCTAGTCCATAGTACCATATCAAGGAGGGGGGAGCGGGTGAATTGCAAGCCAGCCTTGCCGCTCTCTGTAGCAATACTGAAATGCATTGTGGCTTTGTAATAGAGACTTCACTTATGTCACTGGTCATAGAAAACCGATCCTCTCTGAACAAAACAAGTTTTATTTAAAACATACCCTCCACCCACAAGCAAACAGTGAAAACAACAAGTCTTTTTCTCTGCAGACTTTTCTCCTGGACTGTTTTGAGTGAATATGTAGAAAAATATGCTTGTTATTAATCACATGTAATCAACAAGCCATTTCTACTACCCTCGCACTAGGCTCTTGAAAAAGACCACTTGCAAGTCTCTCAGTGTTCAAAAAACGTCCTCCGTATACCTCCATGCTGCAGGACTCCAGAAGTACACCAAATTGTGGTCATGTGCACAGTAGATGAAGTACCTCAGCTTGGCTCCTCACAGTGCAACTGTTTCCATCACCCTCATTTTCATCCCAGAAAGGATGCTCTAGGCAGCATGGAAAACATAGCAAAAGCCTTGCACAACAACATTAGGAAAACATTGTGGAACAGAGCTGGTTAGAAACCCTGTAAATAATGATTTTTAGCACAGTGAAGAGGACTTACATTATTTCTTAACTGTACATCAGAAGGGACCATAAATAAAACTGTTTAACAGGTTTTCTACTTCAACTTATAGTGCATAATTGGAAGTTAGTGGCAGGCAGGGGGCCTACAGGATCACCGACTAGCTCTGGCCTCCCACAATGGATGCTCTGGAAGAGGCAAGTTCCCTCGAGGACAGTCTTACTGGAGTCATTTACTGTGTAGTTTCATCTACTTTGAGATGCAACTCTTGAACTGCAGCCTGGGATCACCACTTTAAGTGGGCTGTAAAGGGACACTCAGTGGCTTCATAAAAGCAGAAGTGTGCCCACACAGTCAGTGAACATCTTTGCTGTGTATCCAGCTGTGCTTAAAAGAGCCAGAAGAATGAAAAAATCACCTCTTCTACCAAACAAATAACACAGAGACTGTAGTTAGACAGGCAGGAGCGCTGGGATTACCAACAGGATACTCTTTGGCTCCTCTCTGGAGCCAAAGCTGATGGCTCTTGCGCTGCTCCTGGGGAAGCAGATCTTCCGGCTTCAGCAAGGTGTTTACCACCAGAGGGTGCTAGATGGTGCCAGCCACTTATTGCTCTCCCCGCCCTCCCCCTCTCCCCCCGGAAGACATGCTATTCTCCAGCACAGGATTTCACGGCACGTACCTTGGCTCCCTGCCCTTGGGACCAAGGCAGTGTCACACGTGCCCAGCCCAGCTGAGGAGCGCTGCTGCTGCTGCTGCTGCCGGTGAAGGAAGGCCGCGGGTGCACTGCCACACAGGGCAAGGCTATGGCAGGGAAGGAGGTGGCAGTGCTGTGGCTGCTGGGCGTGCTGGGCTGGGCCTCCGGGGGGAAGGTGTTGGTCTCGCCGGCTGACAACAGCCACTGGCTGAACATGGAGTTCATGCTCCGGGAGCTTGTGCTCCGGGGCCATGAGGTGACTGTGCTGATGCCTTCATGCTTCCTCATCTTCAACCACACGCAGCCCTCACCCTTCCACTTCGAGGTGATTGAGGTGCCGATCACCAAAAAGGAGATGGCTGCCGTACTGGATGAATTTTTCTATTTTTGGTTTTACGAGGAGAAAGTGCTACCATTCTGGAAAAGTGCTTACAAGATAGCTCAACAATTCAAAAAGCTGGAGAATGTAACCAAAACCATTTGTGATGGGGTCCTGAAGAATGAGACGCTGCTGGAGAGACTGAAGGCATCTGCCTTTGATGTCCTTTTGGCAGACCCACTGGCACCCAGTGGGGAGCTGTTTGCTGAGAAGCTGGGTATCCCCTTCGTGTATACCATCCGGTTCTCCTTAGGCAACACAGTGGAGCGGCTCTGTGGGATGCTCCCAGCACCTCCTTCCTACGTACCAGCTGCCCTAAGCAGCCTAACAGATAGGATGACCTTCTGGGAAAGGCTAAAAAACATCTTCAGCTACACTTTGCAGGATATCATGTATCATTACCTTCTCTGGGGAGGCTGGGATCAATACTACAGTGATGTTTTAGGTAAGGCTGCTCTCTCTCCCAGAAATTAGATCTGCTGTACACACAGGAGTAAATACCCAGAGCTGAGAGGTTAAGGCACAAATTAGGAGCAAGACAGCCCTGAACTCACTCTTCTTCCTTCAAATTCCTGTGTCAAGTCAAACAATCCAGGCAAGTACAAACGTTGCCCATTAATCCTGACCTGCTACACTAGTTCAGCTAAGTCCATACAGGCACTTCTAGGATAGGTAAAACAGTGCTAAAGCCACTTGAAACAGAGCTCATCAGTCATATTCATAGATGAATCATGACAAATACTAACAGAAGCAAAATAATACTGTATACCCACCAAACACTAGTACTAGGTTTGGAAAGCTATGCAAGAATCCTACCTGTTTTCTCCTGGCACCCTTCTTGCTTGCCAGCTTGTCTCAAAATGAGAGATAATGGCCTCCTCTGGTCTTTTAAAGGCCTGGGATTTCAGATGAACTGCAATTTGCAGTGATAAAATGACCTTTGCAGATACATGGTTCTTTGCTTTTCTGAAAGTATCTAAAAAAATACTAGAGGGTAGTTGTATTTATTTATTAGGTGTTTTAATTATTTTTGTAAATAATAGTTGCATAATTATTTTCCCATTTTTGCTCTAAGTAATTATAGTAACACTTAAAAGGAAACAGGCCAAACATATATGCATTACTGGTGGGCAGATAAAATGGTATTATTTCAATATGAGACTTTAAAGTGTTTTTATTTTTATTTCACTAGTAAGGTGAATTCTACTGAGAGCTAAGCTGTTAAGATATCCTACTATTAGTATCTAGCTGTGTGTTTTTGATGCTTATCCTGTTTGACATGATACGAAAATCTTGTGCTGGCAGAAGCATGGTTTGGTGATCTGTTGTGTAAGTCTCAGAGATGTTTGGATCTTGTGGTGCCTTTTTTATTGTTAAATGTGGGGTTTAACATTTAAGGCTTCATGTGCAATACCTGTTTTGTTAGTTTGCGTGGGCTACATGATGGATTTGTGCTGAAAACAGTGTTGACAACACAGGGATGCTTTAATGCTGTGGCTCTGCAGGAGACTCCAGAACGGGATTTGCTGCTTGCCCAATCCTCCTCCTATGAGCGTTGTGTTAGGACATGCCCTCTTGCCACGCTTCCCACTCTTGTCACCAAATGTATGCCACTTTTATTGGTTGGCTCCAAAGTGTTTGCACAGTGAAGCAGTGAACTGCTTCCTGTTCAGTCAGTCCAGAGTTGTACATGGAATGCTGAGATGATGAGGCCAAAGTTCCCCTGGCTGCTCTTGGCCTATGCATGCTGCTGGAGTACTGGCTTTTGTGGGAAGGTGGTGGTCTGGCCCACTGATGCAAGTCACTGGATCAATGTGAAAGTGCTGCTGCAAGAGCTCGTTCTCCGGGGTCATGAAGTGACTGTGCTGGTGCCCTCAACCAATCTGCTCATCAACTACCAAGACACTTCCTCCCCCTTCACCTTCGAGGTCCTGCAAGTCCCCTTTAGCCAGAAGACCCTGGATGCTCTCATGGAGGACTTCCTCAATTTCTGGCTGAACGAAGTCTCTAATGCCTTCCCCTGGGAGGTCATGTGGAGGATGAAAAAGGACCTGGAGGAATTTATCAATATGTCAAAGCAAACGTGTGACACCTTGGTGACGAACTCTCAGCTGATAGCAAAGCTGCAGCAGGCCAAGTTTGATGTTCTGATTGCTGACCCCCTGTCTATAGGTGGGGAGCTCGTTGCAGAAATCCTAGGCATCCCTTTTGTCTACAGCTTCCGCTTCTCTGATGGGAATGTGGTAGAGCGGCTGTGTGGTGGGCTCCCATCCCCACCTTCCTATGTGCCTGCTAGTACAAGTGGGCTGACCCACCACATGTCCTTTATGGAAAGAGTACAGAATTTCCTCATTTACTTCTACACGGATTTATTTTCCTTGAAGGTTTGGCGTGATGAATTGGATGAGTACTACAGTAATGTCTTAGGTAAGGCAGCTGTTGAGTGATTTCTTCTCTTGCATAGGTTGTGCCTTTTGAATGGTTTGGGACTTCAATGCTGTTGTGTCAAAATACTGTTTCTCAAAGGTCAGCAGAGGTGGCAATCCTGTTTTGTTCATAGAGGCGCTGCTTTCCCTTTTAGGTCTGATCTAGTCTATCAGACATGAGAGCAGTTTTGCTCTAGTTCCTCTTGAAGATCTACAGAGCATGTAGTTCTAATTTCTGTCAATGATGATACTGCTGGCGAATACTTGCATTGAGATGTATGTTCATTTTAGAGCTTTCAGAGGACAGTTGCTGCCTCTTCATCTTGATGACGCCAACTTCTACAATTAAGGATGGTAGAAGATAAAGGCTGGAGGGCAAAATCATTAAATGTAAGGCAGCGGTGACAGCTCCATTAGCACCACTGGGATGGAGTTAATCCTGTTGTAACTGGGAACACTGGCTGTCTCTGGACAACTGCAGAGCAAAAAAGCACCCTTCATTCACATGAAGTATCTTGCAATGCTGCATAGTGCAGGATATTGAGCATGAGTTCAGATTCTTGAACAAATAATACTACAAACTGTCATCTTTCCCTTTCATCCACCATTCAGAATTTGAAATGGTCTTCTTAAATTACATGCATACCTGAAAATTTCGTTCCAACACAGTACAACTCGGGCATGATTCAAAGTCTATTAAATAGACCTTTTAGTTAATGGACTTTGAATCTTGTCCAGAATATCTGCCAGTTTAGGCAGATAACGAGTGAACAGCAAGCACAAGGGCATCTCTTCTGTTGCCGTCCAGTCTCTTCCTGTGTTTGCCAAGAATGCCTCTGTGCTCTGCAAACCAGTCCTTCTTCTCTGGACTGATTTTTCTTCTTAATACCACATAAGACTAAATTACGCCTTTATATCACTCTACGTGTAATACAGACTTAATTTTCACTTCAGCAACTTTGTAACTCACTCATTATTCTTTATAAAGAAAAAAAAACTGGTGTAGGTTATTACACTAATCCAGGAATATAAGAAGATGCCTGACAGATAACTTTTATCTTGCTGCTTATTTTGCTTGATTCCTGCTTGTATTAGGCTGGATTTGGGCAATAATTCATCAATACTTCTAACACTTTTACTCCCCAGTTTTGCTTTACGTAGAAAATACTGCAAAGACAACTTGCAACATGTATCTAAGAATATATATTTTTTCTGAATGGGAAGCTATAAAACATTAGATTACCATTAGATTTTTCTCTGTAGATGGATTTCTAGAGACAATGTATTTTGCATAAAAAGACATTCAAAGCATCTATGGATTTGGCCAATTTTTCCCAATATGTGTGAAAAGCAGCTGACCCAGTCCTCAAGAAAACTAGGGATGTCTGTACATGTCTTCTATTGTTGTCTGAGCAGCCACTGACTGAGTCACCATTTAAAAAATGCTACAGCACTTCATTTAAAAACTTTCCTCCTCCCTGACAGTTGATCATCACTTTGTGATTCATTTATTTTTTATTTGGAACTAAATTTTCTGTGATTGTTCTCTTCCCCAAAATGCATTTTTATGCACAGGTAATGAAGTCTTTCAGTGGCAAGAATTACAGCAACAAGACTGCATTTCTATATTACAGATAATAAATGCTTCCCACTTGTACTGCTCTAAATTAATCCTGAAGGTTCAAAATCCTTTTAAAGATTGTATTGCCTTGTTCGTGGCCACCTGCCAAGGCTGAACACAGGACAGGGCAAGGAATAGGTCCAGATTTGTGAATGTTTTCATTTTATGCGTGGTTTGATAGATTACACTGTTTGGGAGTTCCAAAAGACAAAGGTAAGGCTCCTGTTTTGCAATCTACAGATAACAAGGTCACTCCCGTGCATGTTCTAAACCTCTTGTACCTTGTCCGCAGGAAGACCCACAACGCTGTGTGAGACGATTGGGAAAGCAGAGATATGGTTAATCAGAACTTACTGGGATTTTGAATTTCCACGCCCTTTCCTGCCCAACTTTGAGTTTGTTGGAGGACTTCATTGCCAGCCTGCAAAGCCACTACCAAAGGTACTCCAGCTTTGCTCTACTGTTGGCTGATTGGTTGTGCAACAGAACAAAGACTCTCCCTGATCAACCATGCAAGCCATGTCCTGAGAAAGTTCATTCTTAAAGAAATACTCTGCTGCTGGTGGGGAGCATGGAGCTATTTAGCATCTGTCCATGTCCTTCTAACTGAGGGCTGGGGTTACAAGGTTACAGCCTGCTGTCTTAAAAGAGGATAGCAGACTTCAGCATGCGGGAACACAGTGTCTGTTTTGGGAAAAATAGGGGCTACCTCAGAGTAGTTAAGTGTAAGATTTAATTATAAGATACAGACTTGCAGCCCACAATAACATTGAAATACCTGATGCAAAAAGGCACTGTGACAGGACAAATTCTTTAACTAAAATGGGGTCAAGACTTGCAGAAAGAGATGAGTGAGAAACACTTTTTCTATTGTACTTAGTTTAAGACATCTTAAAGGGAGTAAAAGACCTGATCATTTCCAGCCTACACTCTGCTGTGAATGGCCATATTCCATTGGAATTTAAAACTCCCAGATACTGATGATGGCAACATGACAAGCTCAGGTCTAGATTATCATTCCTGTAGGAGCCTCAGAATATGTAGGCCATTTTCAGTGCAAGTTGTCTACTAAAAAAAAAACCTTCTAACTCTCTACTCCCTTACCACTCCCCTGTAGCAGGGGTTGAGACTGGGGGAAATGGATAACCATTCTCATTTGGATATTACTGCCATTTCACATGACACTAACTAAAAAAAAGGAACAGGAAAACCTATTGGCCTGATTTGTAGAAAATCTTCTGAGCAATGTGGTGTGTTGCAAGAAATAAGAGAACTGTCTTGACTAATGAAATGATGGCAGTGACTCAATGAGTCTGTGATCAGGATGCTGAAAAACCGTGTCAGTTTTTAGCATGGTCCCTTCCTGCAGTTATGTAATGCCAAGTACTTGTTCTAGGGAAATCCAGAACCATGACTATGCTACGGAGGGGGCCACAGGGTGTGGCTGGCTCATGATGGTGCCAGGATCCATTCCTGGTGCTTGTGCTCCAAAAGAAATGCGTCCTGAAACTGGTAGATTTTCTTTCCAAAAGACAAAGCATCTGTCACCTGTCTCAACTTGTCCTGCTCATTCTTGGGGAGAAACTGTTTTGCTCAGGGCCAGGTCTGTCTTTGTAACACCCTTCTGTCAGTGGAGGTGCTCGTACACCATGACCATCTCCCTGATAAACTAAAAAGGTTATTCCCTTTTTTCACAGAAACCTGTGCAATCTGCATGGCATAATTACTCTTGGTATGTTTTCTGCCTCTCCTAGGAAATGGAAGAATTTGTTCAGAGCTCCGGGGAACACGGCATTGTGGTATTCTCTCTTGGGTCAATGGTCTACAACCTAAGTGATGAAAAAAGTAATGTGATTGCCAAAGCCCTCAGCCAGCTTCCACAAAAGGTGAATTTCCTTTCAAGCTTAAAACAACTTGCCTTGTTTTTTTCACTCCTGTTGCCTTCAGTGAGACTTTTAAGTTTGAACTGGCCTGTTTTTTATCTGCATCCCTGCTGGATGTGCTACAGCCGGGACACTGGGCTCTCTCTCAGAGAGGCAGACTGCTGAGCTACCTCATGGGGAGTTCTGGCGTTTGACCTCTGAACCAAATTACGTGGAGGTGTGTCCATAGGCCAAAATACAGAGATCACTTCAGTTGATTTTTATAACATGCACATAATAATTAATCAAAGAGTTCAACTGGAGCCGAAGCTATTTGAATTACTGGGAAAAGGCACATGGGTTTGAGATAAAGCCCTACATTACATGCAATAATACATAATGGCACATTGCAGGCACCGTGTTTATCTTATTCTTCCTTTGTTCAAGGTCCTCTGGCGGTACAAAGGGAAAAAACCAGAAACTCTGGGCTCCAACACCAGGATTTATGACTGGATACCCCAAAATGACCTGCTTGGTGAGACTGATTCTATATAGGATGGACTGTATTCTTGGAAAAACTGTTTGTTTTTCCACTGAAATGGGTAATTCAAGACCAGAACCACATAACACTTGTGGATACACTTAGTTTCATAACTTAAGCTGCAGAGCTTTGCTCTTGGGAGCCTTAATTTCCTAAAAGGCTCTGACTTACAGAGCTTAGTGGCAGTTGTCTGGAAAGGCTCAAAAACACCTGTAGGCAGGAGTAAATACCAAAGTAGAGATGTACTCTGGAGTTGGATTTGGCCTCTGCAGTTAATCTCCAAGGCTTATTCTTCAAAATGCTTGACCTAAGCAAGGCTGAAGCAGGAGGCTGTTGTGAACCTGATACCATGTGAAAACTAGAACTGCACAAGAGCAGGAGGGCTGAAGTAACTGGGGTAGTCTGGCAGGACATGATGATTCACACACTGCATTAAAAAAGTATGAATGCATGAAAGCTCAGTGTGCAAGCTCTGCTGCTGAGCCAGAGATCAGGGGCTGTTCCCTTCTCTGGCAGTGCATTTGCCCCAGTGTTCTGCAGTGCTCACATCCCAGTCAGTGCAGTCTGCCACAGCTGCTGTTACATGCGCTTCTCCTTCCCTGTTCCAGGACATCCCTCCGCAAAGGCCTTTATTACTCACGGTGGGACCAACGGGCTCTATGAAGCCATCTACCATGGGATCCCAATGGTTGGGATTCCCATGTTTGCTGACCAGCACGACAACATTGCTCATGTAGTGGCAAAGGGAGCTGCAGTTCAGGTGGATTTCAGCACACTGAAGACTCAGGACCTGGTTGATGCACTGAATACAGTCATTTACAATACCACGTGAGTTTTGTTCTTGCCTTACAGTAGGCTGAGGTTATTAAAATCCTGTGCTGCTGATGTGAGAAGTTCTGCTAGCTCTTCTTGGATGGAAAATGCAGAGTAGCTGAGTTTGGGTTTCAGAGGAAAACCATCCTTCATTTCTGAGAATCAGCATCTCTCAAATAGGAGAGATCAACAATTTGATTTTCCTTATATTTTATGATCCCTTCAAGAAAAAGTTTTGGAAAGCCCAGAGCAGCTCTTGAGACAGTTCTCTGCTAGAGTAAATCCTCTGGAGGCACTAGCTGTATTAGGTCTTCTCTGTCTGTAGTCACAACAGTTCTTTATCCTACCCCTGACTTACCAATATCCTTAGGTTACCATACCTATCATTCAGGACTTAAGAGGGTAAGGAAGGCCAGCAGCTTAGATCCCATGCTAAGGCTAAGGCCATTGACAGAGAGATTGGAAAAAATGCAGAAGTCCTCAGTCTTTAGTAGCAACTCCTGTCATGTGTGAGTGACAGGTGTTCCTTCAATATGAACTTTCAAATTCCTGAAGCAAATGGACCAACACTGATGGAGGTATCTAGTATCTGAGGGAGTTAGCCATGTGGGAGGTGACCTGTAACAACCTGGATGATATCTTGTGTATCCAGCCTCCCTACCTTCCCCTTAGTTTTATTGGTGAACATGACGCCATATGACCTGGGATATCCCTTGGGTGAGTTGGGGTCAGCTGTCCCAGCTGTGTCCCCTCCCAACTCCTTGTGCACTCCCAGCCTCCTCACTGGTGGGGTGGGAGGCAGAAAAGGCCTTGGCTCTGTGTAAGGGCTGCTCAGCAGTAAGGAAAGCATCCCGATTTTATCAACTTGTTTCCAGCACAAATCCAAAACATGGCCCACACTAGCTACTGTGAAGAAAAAGCTAACTCCATCCCAGCCAAAACCAGCACACCATATTACATTGGTGCATAAAATGCTGCAAATGTTTCCATGTTGCTTTTTTTAAGGAGTATCTGTAATAATTTCTGATAACATTTCTTTGCAAAATATTGGCTTTCTCTATTAGTACTTTTAACCCAATTTTATGCATACGGGAATAAATTGGACCAGTCTCAAATATATTTAAATAAGACTGATGAAAGGAAAAGTAGGGCTGTCTACCTTCCTCAAGAGGACTGCCAGGTGCTGAACAGGTTGTTTCAGGAATCACTGAGAAATCTCCTTGGTTTCTTCCTTTTTTCTCCCCAGCTATAAGGAAAATGCTCTGAAGTTATCCAAGATACAACATGACCAGCCAGTTAAGCCTCTGGACAGAGCTGTCTTCTGGATTGAATTTGTCATGCGCCACAAAGGAGCAAAGCACTTGAGACCAGCTTCTCACCATCTCACCTGGTACCAGTACCACTCCCTGGATGTTCTGGCATTCTTGTTCACCTGTGTAGCCATTGCTGTCTTCATTCTTGTTAAGTGTTGCTTATGTTGCTGTAGAAGATGTGGCAGGATTGCAAAGAGGAAGACAGAATAGACATCTTGTTCTCATCAGCACTTTTTCTTCTCTTAGGCTGATTCAGCAAGGCATTTATTAGGATGTGCTTTAAACTGGGCATATCATGAAGTGCCCCACTGAACAGGGTCATGATACAAAGCTGTTGTGGGGAAGAGCTGCTTGCTTAGCCAGCAAATTCCTTCTGGCCTAAATAAAATTGAATTATAGTTGCTTTAGCCCTTGGGACCATGTTAGCTGATCATACATGGTCCCTACCATGGTAATTACTGCTCTAACTTTTTAAATTCATTTGGGTATATTCCATAAATTCAGCCTTCCTCTGTGTGGTACTGTGGGTCTGCAACTAGTATCCTTACCTTAACTCTGTCCTCTCCTCTAGTGTCACCCAGGCTCGATGATTCTCAACCATAATGCCTCTCCTGTCAGAGTCTCTCCAGACAGGACAGTGAGGCTAAGATCACAGGCTTCTAAAAAGTGCCCAGCTGAAGGGCTGTGATCCTAAAAATTGGGCACTGCAAGTGGCAAATGCACTGACTACTTGGCGGCTGAGGGGAGACCAGAGTCCTAAGACCATTAGAGAAGTTGCTTTTCTGGGAACCATTTATCTTTTCCTTTCAGTCTGGAGTCCTGCTGCACAGGCCATCATTCTAACTGCAACACTGCAGGGATGTGAAAACCACCTGTCAGGAACTTGCCCGTTTTAAACCCCAAATACCTCTGAGCCATGCAAGAAAAACTCTAGAGAGGGAACTTGCAAAGCAGTAACATTACAAGTGGGAACGGTGCACTGGTCACTTGCCTTGCCTGCAAAGTTTGAGGGAAAATAATGCTGCTCTTGGGTCAGGTAAGACTGGTACTAAATGCAGTACTTCTTCAGTTGTCCAGGGTGTCTACTAAAATGCTGCTAGTTAAGGCCTCCTGTTCTAGGTAAGGTTATTATGTGCCAGCTTACTTGAGAAAGAACCTGCTCCAATTTTAACTGATATTTGCTGTACTCTGGAATTGTTTTCAAACAGAACCGGCTGAGAAAACATGATTATTTGTTTACATAATAAAATTCCTTATATCTCATCAACTTTTTTATTAGCATTGTCATGTTTCAATGTGTGACTAAATCTCTTCATACTACAACATGTACAAAAGCTCAAGTGAACTGTTTCCAAATTGAAGAGGGGTTAGAACAAGACTACTGTATCTCATGGCAATTTTTGGTACACTGTTCCTACTGTCATGATGGAATGATATGCAGGAATATGCATATTAAAATATGCATAGTGAACAGAAAATAGAACAGTGTGACATCCAGGCCCCAGATCTGAAAGAGTTTGCTGTAACTGTTCACAGCTGGGTCCCCAGGCACAGCTCCATCACTAACAGCCCCAATCACCCAGTTGCTGAGATGTCAGTTCAGATGCCTGAAGGCCAGCAAGCCTTCTAGAACACTCCATAGGCATTGGTCAGACAGGGCTAACAAAGGACACTGGTAACAGGATAGCTGGGAAAAGTCAGAGAGAGAAAGTGCTCCATAGTCACTGTAAGGAGAGGTGCTTCTTTTCAGTAACCTACTCAGAAAAATTCAGCTTATCTAGTACTGAATTTAAAAAGTAAAAAAAAAAAAAAAACCAACCAACCAACCAAAAACCAAACAAAACCAACCCCCCCTCTTCATTTTTTCATTTTAGAATCTGCATATAAAGCAGAGAAAGATATCAAAGTAGGAAGGTGGTCTATGATGCATTTCTCCAATTAGACACAGTATGTATACTAAATTTGTCACACTGATCTGACCCTACAGCTAGCATGCACACCTCTCCGTGAACAATAAACTGTTTTGAGGAACCCAAACACGTGCAGCTTGTTGTGCTGCTTAAAGAATCCACACGTACTTGCACGTTGGAGGTCTAACTTTTTGCTTAACACATGTAGATTTTTACTGGAATTGTAGACTAAAATAAACAGAGCCCAAATTATTGCCAGATCTAAAAAACACATGCTTCCACAACTGCCACACTGTGGCCAATCCTGTACTGCCATTTATAAAAACATCTGCAGCACCTAGCACAGTGGAGCTTGGGTCTTTAAAACACATGCTACAGTTTGGTTTTGCTACATGATCAGATGATGAAGAAAGTTTATGAAGTCCACCCAAGCAGTGCTACTCTTACAAGTTTTGAAAATTTGGAAATTGCTAAAGAAACTGAAGAACTTTCACTACAAGTTTTACTTTTCTTCCTCCCCCTGCACCCTCCCCCAGTTTTACCATTGGCATTTTGGTTAAAATATTTCCTATCTAAGAGAAATAAAAAGTGATGCAGTTTTCACTACAAAGAACACATGGGGAGCATCTGGATCTTGCAGAACTAACACACTTCTGAGAGACAGATATGACTGTGGCCAAGGACAGCCTCTCAATAGCTTAAAGATCGTATGATTAATATGAACATGTAGGGCCTTACTAACTCTGATGAGCTGCAGGAATTGTAAGCTGACTACATCACTGTGGAAACAGAAAAGCAATTACCTTTTATTTCAGCAGTCCTTTTCCTAAATTCAGGCTTCAAATCAACTTCACCTACCACATGAACATTTAAACTGTTTTTGAACACAAATGTTTTCCTAGAACTGCCAGAATCTATCAAATCTAGCAAGCTTAGAAAATAAAGAAACCTGATGTGACGTTTTAAACATTTCAATAGTTACCAATTTATTTTTATAAAAAAAATGGTAGCAATGTAGAATACAGCAATATTTTCTGGTTCCACACACGCAGGTTGTGAACATTCCAAGCAACGTGTACATTTTGGAAGGAGACTAGACAAGAGAATTGACCAAAATGTTACTGAACATGGGAAGATTTTTAAAAAAGGCTAAAAATTAGATATCAATAGTGTCTTCTTAATATTGCTTTTATTACCGAAGACTGAAAAAAACACTTGACTTTACAGATAGGGTTAAAAAATGGGGTGGGGGAAAGAAAAAAAAGGCTGCTACAACACTGCCATACAGTCAAAAAAAAAAAATTCAAACTTCAATATTTGCATACTTGATAGCAGCATTCTCCCATCGAACCATATGAAACTACAGGAAGAAAACATCAAAGCAAAAAAAAAAAAAAAAAGGCAGTTATCCATCAGTATTCAAAAACCTAGAATGAAGTCACTAAGTAGATGAACACTTATTGAGAATTAATGAATCAATATCTACATTCTTAGCTGTTTCCAACTCTGTTCCAATAGAAACGTGAAGTTGAGTGTCAGCTTTGCGTATTTTATTTTTGGCCTATTTGAGTTTTTTCCAGTTCATAATTCATTGCATGCTTGGAATAGAGAGGGTCATTATAAATCCTTCTACACAATGAACTTTAAGTAGACAGCTGAAAATAAAATGTACTACTTGTAAACACACAAAAAAATACAAGCTTTTTTTGTTTCAAGTGAGCACTGGTTCCAGATAGATTATCTTCGGTATCTACCTCTTTCACCTCTGTCTCTGTCCCGGTCACAAATCCTCTCTCTCTCCCTTTCCCGATCACGGCCTCTGTCGCGTTCTCTGTCTCTTCTGTTGTCTCTAGGACGGTCCCGTTCCCGCTCCCGGTCCCTCTCCCGTGGCCTGCTTCTCCGACCACTGACAACTGCTTGTGTGCGGCGAAGAAAGTCGTCTACTCTCATGTCATAGTCATGCTGGGATGAAAAAACAGCTCTGTTTATTTTCTTTCTCATATTAAAAGTCCCCCCCTTATTCACAGGGCTGGCTGTACCTCTGCAGAAAGCCCAGTATTTAAAAAAACCCAAACAAATCCAAAGTGTCCAGCATCCATGAGCAGAAGCTGGGGTTCAAGTGCCAGATATCAGCAAGAGACCTGAAAGCTAAGCAGCCTTCTAAGCCAACTGACAGAAATTTAACCATCTGCCCTGTTTTCTAATGTGCCTGTAAAAAATAGCAGAACACAAACTTCTGCCGATAAAGTAATTTGTTGTGCATGAGCACAGGCAATGTGACAGGTGTGTCCTTATTCAAAGTGGGCTTCAGCATGAAAACATTCAGAGCTGGACAGCTGGAAGCCAATTTAAAACACCCCTCAGTTTAAGAGTTTGAAAATGTTGTGCTTCTACCTCACCTGGTAGAGAAAAGGTTTTCAAATTTGCTGGAAGTGTCAATCTAGATAACCGATCTTTCTAAGGAACACTACCACAGGTCATAAAAATGCAGTTTATCACAGTCAACAAAGCTCAGGTTAGGCTATAACTGGACCCCAGATTCCTACTCTAGCCTGCAGACTTGCATCCCCCTCTGTCTCTCTGGCCACTCACCACTCGTTTGTCTCTGTATCTCGCTTCATGTGGTACAGGATGATGTCCTGAGTATGGAGGATGAGCTTGAGGTGGAGGTGCATGGTGCTGATAGTAAGGGTGGTGTGGTGGTTGTTCCATACCTGGATATGGTGGCTACAAGAAAGTTACAGGAAGTTTGTTAGTGTTTCAAAGCAAAGGAATGCACACAAGGCTGAGCGCTGGTAATTAAAAACACAGGTTACTTTCAGATGGAGAACACAGCAACTAAATATATCCGATTACAGCCTCCTAACTGAATGGTAGACTACTTCCCACTAAGTTGGCATGCTTTACTACCTCTCTACCACTGCTTTTAGAAGTTTGGTCAACACACTCCCCAAAACCAAACATGCCCTCCCTCCATATCTGCCTCAACATGATACTGTACATAAAACTTCTGCTTCTTAAATGTGGTGGGTTTGGCTTTTTAAACCTATGCATATGGAATATGAATTCTGTCCAAACCAGCCAGCTCTTACAGAACGAGTCTTTTCAGTGTCACTCCTTATGAATACGTTTCTATTTTAACTGAAAAAAACCTTACTTTGCAAGACAAATTATTTGACAAATGGCAGATTTTTTTTTTTTAATAAGACATATTTTGGCTGATTTCTTCCACTTCTTCAATCAGCAAGGCCTTCCTTTCCCATATTACCAAACCATCATGGCTTACATTTTTGTTACAAAGAAAGTAAGTGGAAGTGCTGGATTTTAGGATGACTACTTGGAGACCATGTAAAATAGGGAAGAGAGGAGGGAAGAAAAAAAAGTTTCCGGAGGTTTAGCTGTGTTTGAAAAATCATTTTTCTTCCCATCTGACAAGCTCATTCACTTCCTTCAGTTATAAAAAACCATAGCTGTGTTTCAGCTGAGAAAAATCAGAGGCTACAGGAGCATCTCTACATCTGGCACTGCTTTTTGCTCATTGCCAGTATACACAAGAGCCAAAAGACTCATTACAGTTACGCAAAATCAGGCCAGACTTAATAGATGTAATCAAAATAACTTGCTATAATGACTACTCCTCCTGACACACTATCAGTTAATTTCTATCTGCAGAGATGTAGATATGTGCACTCAGGTATCTGCTCATCTGACTGGGAAAAGATTGCATTTCAGTGGAGGCTGTATACGGGCAGACTTATTTTAACTATGTTGCTCAGTCCACTTTGCTACGTTCCTGCATGCTTCACTGCCAGAGCCAAAAGCAAGCCACTGCACAGCACTAGAGCACATCAGCTCATTCCATCAGCCTCTTCAGCAAGCCCACCTGTTCGATGCATTTGCTGTTTGAGAGAAAGCCAATTACTATGGACATTCAGCAGAATACAAAATGTTATTACACCCTCTTGGTAGGCTAAAGGAGGGTTCTGCTGTTTCCTCAGAGCTTTCAGTTTCTTGTACATTCAAACCAAGGCAGAGTCCAGCTACCTTATTGTTTACTAGAATGCCAGACTACTGCTGAGAGCTAAGTGAATTTCAAAATACTTGATATTAATATTTTCCCTAAAATGTTTACACAGTTACAGCAAAGATACATTTTAGGAAAAGGGGAGAGTTGAATGCACACTGAATATGCCAGGCTCCTCTAGAGGGAAACAAAAATAGCCATATTCTATGGAGAAAAATCGAATTCAACAAGACACAAACCATTCCTTGCCACGGTGGTGGTGGTCCCATGTTGTGAAATTCCCTCACGTAATCATTGTAGGACTAAAACAAAAGACAGTAACATTAAAATTTGTGATAATTGTTCTTTGGAAGCGCAGAAAGTTGAATATAAAAGTTCCCCAAAAATCTGCATGCACCAACTTACCCCATTTAAAAACACATCTCGTCGAACTCCTGAAAATCGTCTGTTGGGAATAAAAATTTATAGAACTAAATCCAATTTATCCATATAGACAAGTTAACAGGGCATAAAATGAGTAACATGAACACACCTTACCTGTCTACTTCGGGATATCTGGGGTCCTTTATATACCCTGTTCGAACATCAAGCAGTATTAATTCAATTTACCATCTCACGTTTACACTCTTAAAAACATACTCAATAGAAACTATCCTTTTATTTTGTGCCAGCTATGAAATTGTGTCTACCTGCTATTACCCTCACTTTTAAACTAACTCTCAAAAACTCTGAACTTCTTATAGAGAGTGAAGACAAATAGTATAATGTAATACAAAAAAGTGGCACAGATAAACCCACAGGAATCTGCACATAGTACAAATAAATATGCAAGGGGGTAACTGTGCAAATAAAGACTTGAAATTTAGTCAAATGAATTGGGAATGCCGATGAATTTGAAGAGTACTGTCTCTTGGCAGTTAGTATGTAGCTGTTACTATTTACTAACTGTGCAGTCAGTAGAAAATGTTCTTGTGGGCAACTCTTAAAGCTGATTTCTTAATAAGTTTTGGGAACAACGCTACACAGAAAATTAAAAACAACCCAAGAAGCATCTGGAAAAGCCCCACAGGGAAAAGAATTCTTACAGCTTTGGTAAATCCAAGGAAGTAAGCTTTAAAGAGCTCAGTGAAATGGTGCAAAACACCAGGCATGCTTGTGCTAATAAAATAATGCTTCTGAGCTTCATTATTTTTAAAGTTTTTTTTCCTTTAAACAATGGTCTTAGAAAGAGCAGCAACAACACTCTTTTTGGCATCAAAGAAGACAGGCTTGACAGATAAATGCAGGTTCTTATGAGATTTAGAAATCTACCACTGAAATAGTGGAATACACTTTTCCAACAGCCATGAAGCAGGATTTGGTAGATTAAAAGTAACAATTTCTTAACAGCTGCTATCTGAAGAGGAAAAAAAACCTTGCACTATGACCAGTGCTGTTGCTGCACTGCCATTGCAAACATTTCTCTCTGGACAACAATACAATTCCTTTCTCAAACTCATCATTAGATCCTCTTGTAAAATGCAGGGAAATTTCCCCCTCACCTCCTCATGTCAAGGTTGTAAAAAAAACTCTCTCTGAAAACAAAACTGAACATCTACTGTCATCTCTGAACAGGGGCTGCTAGTCATCTCAGCTGACTTTCCCAGCTGGAAGTTTCTGATAAACATCTTCATGATTAGCACCTTGACAAGTAGGTCAGACCAATTCTTGTGCCCATATTAACAAAGCATTTGAGAGGATCGTTCACAACAGTGTACACATTTCTGAGGCTCTTACAAAGGGCTCAGCATAGGTTAACTCAGCTCTCTCTCAAACCAGTGAAACAGTGTCACTGACTTGTGTGAGAGATGGGTTAAATCAGCAGGCAGCACTTGGGACAAATCACATTTTTATATCCCAGTTGTATCAATATTTTACTTTTGAATGAATGAGGACATGCTAAAAGAGAAAACATTTGTGAACTGGTGCACACAAATCTTCAGAGTAAGATATTAACCTGGTCTTTGGTGAAACTCAGGGGCATAGTCAATCCTTGGTTTCTTTCTGCTGTTATGAATATCATAATCTTCTGGTCGACGCCTACACAAATTAGATATCAAAGATTAAACAAGGTTGCTTGAAGCGTTCGTCACAGCATAGTTTGAGCTACCCAGGATCTCAATTTAATAATTCTGAATTCCATTTGCTTCAAAATATTCTACAGCTTTAAATCTGAACTGATATAATCAGGAACAGCTCAATTACATACCCTCTACTGTTACTTTCTGTCTACAGGAATTTTGGTAGTTAAGGAAGGAACTCTACCCAACTATACCTTCATATCAAACAAAAGGTAACAAATTTGTCTAAACCAAACTCAAACTTAGGCATTAACATTACACTTTTCACATTACATTTTGAAACGACCTATCGGATAACAAAAGAGTTCACAGAACATTGCAGTCAGAGGGCATGGAGACTGCTGCATTTGATAGCTATGGGGTAAAGAATTCTATGAAAGGTCTATTTCCATAACATTTATAAACAAAACTCTGTATGCTGTGTGAAATTGCTTCTTTCACTGTAACTTTCCTAATTGGGTAGGCCAGTTAAATTATTTCTAATAATTTCTGTTCTAAGCAATTTACCAGGAATGGATTGGTACATTTTACAGAGTTTAGGAGTGCTTAAGCTTCCTGATAATTAAAATAATTACGGCTCCTTTCTATACAAAAGTTCTTTGACAGAAGAGATGTTAAGAACTCTTCCTTATAAAGGTACATTCCAGTTGCTGTTATGTTTAATAAAGAACTGAAAAAGGGCTGCTAATTTTGTTTCGTCAAGGTACATAAACATTAATGGGAGACTCCAATTCTAACATAACAGTGTTTCTAAACACAAAGCAGCTAAAAATCCATTCCTTCCCCCACCCCAGCAATATAATTTCTTAAGACAAGACATTAACACTTTCTTAAATCACTTAATTACTGTGCAACTTGCTGGCTGAGTAACAAGCTCATATAGCTTTTAGTTATAAATAGCATAATTTCTTCCCCCCTCCCCCACTTCCCGACTTCTGTCTTTAAAACCCACCATACCCAGTTACTAAGCTTTTTAAAACGGAAGCAGATTCTTTACTATAAGCAATAAGCCCAAAAACCAAAGCAGTTGCATCTACAGCAAATTCAGATCAAAGAAAATAAAAGCTGGTGTAAAGAATAAACATACCGCTTTCTTGTAGTTTTGAGAGTGCATTTACGACCGGTATAAAATATGATAGAAACAGTTCATATAGTAGTCCAACTACTGACTTTAAGCTGTAAGCCACATACATAAATGGAGGCCCTGGCAGGCTTGAGAAGGTGTGGTGGTGTTATATGTATAGTTTGCAGTCCATTGCAAAACCTTCACTTGTATATACTTTATTGCACTGGAAACCTCTTAGCTTAACTCCAAAAGCCATCTCGGTGTTCAGTCCTTTAAAGCCAAAAATAGGGGGGTGCTGCCAGGTTTCCTCCTACCTACTCGTTACAATGTCCTTTTTTTTTTTTTAAGCTCAAGGAAATGGGGACTCTTGTTGGGGCTCTGTACCTACCACAGGACGTTTCCACAAAAAGGAAACTTAACCAAAGGTTTCAGCCCAAACCATACATCAGTCTGTATGCAAAGTGGCTACCACGGGGAAAAGGTGTTTGGCAGAAGGGCTAATATCAGTTCTTTGCCAAGACTTCTCCAATTCTGTAACAAGTTATACCCCCTTTTTTCTGGAAAATGATGTTAAGTTCATATAGCAGTGATCAATAACCATGTCGATCCTCTAAAAATATTTTAAGTCCACAGGTACTGCCAGCATCTGGAAAGGTTGTAAATACAGACACAGCAACAGCCATTCTTTTTGGTTTGTTGCCGGGTCTCCAAGGGCCACTTGATCCCTTTTGGGAAGAACCTACTGTTTTCAGAAGCTCAGCAAGATGTGTGAATTCAGTGGTTACATGTTAGAGAATATTTGGCAATGGGGTTAACACATCACGGTGACACAATTTGAAACAGTCCCAATAATGCTCCTCTTGAATATCAAAATAACTTAAATATTTTATCCTCAAAATGAGGCGGCATCTTCTGCAAAATTCTAAGTGATCCTTATAAAAGTCCCATATTTGATAAGGTTTATCCAGAGACACACCTGAAAGAAAAGGCTTTTACAAGATATTAACACATTTTTGGCATATAAATATTTCCTCCTCTCCATCTAGCCTGCTCATAATCAAGCCGAGCTTACCTACAGCTAGCATTACATGTTGCATTAGCTCAATAAATGATCTAGTCTAAACTAGAGACAGCACTTTAAGAGCTTTTTTCTGCAAAAGCAAAGATCCCCATTTTCCTCTTGAAAAATGACAGACCGGGGAACCATGTGAAATCCTCAATGAAGCCACAAACTTGTCCATGCAGCTTGATTTGAGGATTTTCTCTCTTCTTTATCGCAGGGAAAGCTTTGACGAATGACATTCCTCCATCACGTTATTCTGATACATGTGCCTATTATCAGTCCAAAGAACGTTTCTAACCTTCCCACGTCCCGAACGGGGTCTCGACGGGATGGGCGTCCTCTTGATCGGGGTTGTGAGTGCATTCTTCTCTTGTGCCTCATTTTATGAATGACTTGATACAAGTCAATACTTTCATCGGGAGGGAAGAGAAGACAAAGTTGGGTTCCACATTCCGGCTCAATTTCCTAGAATTAGTTAGAAGTTCAGTAGTGGTTTATAAACTGAAGAAATGAAACTCTCCCCAAATACACTGACAACATACACTTAAAAAAAAAAAAGGACACTTTGAAGAGATTTCAGTATCTCTAGAGACAGCAAAATTCACTTACATTACCTTTCACTCTTTAGCCACTACTTAGAATTTTCATAAATTAGTCCAACACTTGGGGCAATCATATCTTCCCATGAGACATACAGGCCACATCACTGTTTTGCTACAAAAATCAGAGGACTGTTTTTCATCACAAAGAAAATGATCACCTATTACAGAAAGAAAAGTAACAGACGTAGGAAAAAAATCCACTCCAGCTTCACATATAAAGCCGTGGCCTGATGAAGTTGACTATTACCACTCAAAATGAGTTCTTTGTATGATAGACAGGTCCATGAGAATACCGACTCAGTGTTTGACATCAGTTAAAACAAGTAATTTATGTGTTCAGGATTATTAGGAAAGGAACACAAAACAAGAAAATCATTATACCACACTGGAAGTTCATGTTCCACCCACACCTTTAATATTGGGTGCAGTTCTGATCCCTGCATCTCAAAAAACAGGGGGACAGTAGAAATGGAAAAGCTTCAAAGCAGGGCACCAAGAATAACTGAATGAGTGTAACAATTCCTACATGCAATGACTGAGCAGGTCGTTTCTCTTCAGCCTGGATTAAAAGAGAAATATGTGGTGTATGGGGAACAAGGTGGATATAATGGGACCGTTGGACACCACAAGTTATTTGGAGGAGAGAAGGAGAGAGATCAACTTGCTTATTCTCTCTTCCAGTACAAGAACTTGAGGCTATCAAATGAAGCTAGCAGGAGCCAGGTGCAAAACAATCCAAAAAAGTGCTTCTTCAACCTGGTGACTAGCAGGCCTGCGTAATGCCTTCCCAAATGATGTTGTAAAGGCAGAATTTCAATGTACACATCCTCAGAAAAGAGATCCATTCAGAGTTACATAAATGTAAATGGATAAATGACAACCGCTTCAGGAAATAAGCAGAGCTGAAATTAGGGAGAGCAAGCATCAGACAATGCTTGTCCAGAACTAACAGTATAGTAATCTTATGAAAAAAGATGAAACCCATGTCCAGATTGTAACGGTACTGTGAAGTGGACAAAACATCCAAAAAATATATTTCCTTGACCATTTAAAAGAAACAAAGCTAACTGAAATCTTTTTTTTTTTTTTTTTTTAAATTCACACTAAACTAAAACCAAGACCAATACTACTGTTTTACTTCTGCTACACAACAAAGCAAACGCATGTAGGGGCAAAACAATGCAGTACAGAACTGACATTTTCCTTTAAATATGGGGATTATACAACTCCCATCTTGTTGCAAGAAAGCAGAACCCGTTATTTTACCCAAGGCCTGGTTACTTGATGACAGCAGCTACATATCACACTCTGATATGTCTGACAAGACAAAGAGCCACCCCCACTTAAAATTTGCTTAGCATATACTTTTTAATGGCAGTCTACCTCCTAAGCAATAGTTCATATAAAAAAAAATTGCAATGCAGAACACAGCTGGAAACACCAGAACTTGTTCTTAAAAACTGATGCTATATGGTTTGCACACCATACAATGCAAGGCACGTTACATTTCAAATCCAAAATATCACATAGTTTTGAAGTAAACACTGTTAATCACAAAGATGACAACAGAACTGGCACCATATTGTTTTCTTTTTCCTTCTTCCACAACAGCATTAGAATGAAGCAGAGTGCCTTTGCTACAGCACTCTACTGCAAGTAACAACTGATCTAAAACACTCCTAATCTGCACATACAAAGCTGAAAGCAAGCACTAGAAGATACAGGTTATAGAAAAAAAGTAATAATTAACAAACCTGTCCATCGCGTCCAATCTTTACCGGTTTATGTTCGTTCCAAGGATTGGTCAGGTGAGCAGACTTAGTGAACGGCAATTCCCGCCTAAATATGCAAGTGGCACCATTTATAGTTTTGCCTCTGTTTTTCATTACGGAAAGATTTAAAAACGCATACAGCAGGGTATTACATACAAAACAGCATTGTTATCCTTTGCACTGTCAGGTCTCTGAATGTATTCTTATGTATTATGCATTGGTAACTAGAGATTTCACTTCGACTTCTTCCAGTATTAACTAATATAGTCCATACTATGTCAGACCATCATTTCAAAGAAAATTCTTTTGGTCTTTGTGCACTATCGAGATTGTGCTTGTTTATTATCTCACCATCTGATTACACTGACCAGTCTCTATGTGATGTGGTAACTCATGGTACCTACTGAAAAAAGTCTCTGAGCATGTGACGTAACTGTGAAGCTAGAACTGCTTTGAGCTGGAGGTGGGAGTCAATAGCTTCCAGAGGACATTTCCAACCTAGATTTTTCTCTGATTCGAAGTCCCACTTTAGTCTTTCAGGTAGTCTGAAGTGCTTGTACAACCATGCTACTATGGATCTCACAGGACTACTATAATTTTTTTCTTTAAGAGAGTTTTAAAACCTTTTCTGTGAAAACATACTCGGTTACATCAGTGAACATGCTGCTCACAACTATTGTACAATAGTACAATACCTGTACTATTTGTTATTTTACAACAGTAGCATTTTCTTTGTTCAGTCAGATAAAGACAGATTTGTCCTTAAAGGATTTTTTCCCTTATATTCACTGCTGTCTGTTCAAGTGAGCAGTTATTTTACTCAAACACTTAGAATACAGTTTTCTGGTTTCAGTGCAAAAGATCAGTGAAGGAATGCAATCAAGTGTTAAAAAACTGTTTATATTTTAAAAAAAAATATTCTTTCTATAATGCATTGTCTATATTAAAAAAAAACCATGTACTTTCCATTGCACATGCCAGGTACAGACCTGAGTCTCAAGGAGAGTAAGATGGAGGCATGGTTTGGGGATATTGGAGGACACATCTCTGGTTGAATCGAGTTTCAGAAGGATACGGTCAGCACTTGAGTGAGTAACATGCAGAAGTGGTATTATAATGCCTTGTTACTGACAGCAACATAAATGAACAGTGATTTACCTGCAAATCCAGTCAATTTTAAAGACACCTCCCAACATTTTTGCATTCATTCCTGCAGGCAGCACCCAGTGTATAGGTGATCCTCCATGATGGGACTCTGAAGACAATCTTGCAAACCCTAAAGGATTTCATATGAATTGTAACAAAGATACAACAAAAATCTGTGCCACATAAAACTCACTTTCACTTACCTTGATAATAGATCACTTTCCCTTACCTTGGAATTTGCCACTCTCTCTTACAGAAAATATCAAAATAACACTCCTTGCTGATCTAAATGCAGCATTAAGCTTCTTTTCATTCACTGGAAGCGTTGACCATACTCCCTAAAACAGAACAACACCTGCCTCACCACCAAAACATAAGAGTTCATCTCAAGTGATTTAGCTAACAGAAATTATAGTGCAGATGAGGAAAACAAGACCAAAATAGTGTACTGGGATAGAAGAAAATGGAAAGAGAAATGTATTGCTAAATTCATGTCCTTCAGGAAATATTTTTAGCCTGTCTTGTGCTAAAACTTTTAGAACACTGGCTTTTCAATGTTTTTTCAACTTTTCTTGAAAGATGCTTTGAGACCATCTGTAATTACAATGGAAACATTATAATGATGGACAGATACCTTAAAAATACTAAAGGCAAAGGTTTTCATGTATGTTTTAAGTGACATTGGGAGTTCATGTATTATATAACACACACAAATTATGAAAAACCAGAAGCATATATACTTAAAGGTGGGCAGACAGACATTGCAGATAGTATTGCAGATTTGTTGAGGGCAGTTTGCAGACTTTAGAACTGTTTCAGTGAAAGGTCAGCAACATGAAAGATACCAGAGTAACACTTTAAACTGACAATACAACCACTTGGTTCAGCCTTCCACATCTACAACTATTAGCTAGCTCTTCCATCAGCCATTATGTAGTCATGCACGATAAAACCCAATCTGTTTTAAGGTACCAGCTGAGTTGAGATACAGAATATCAGTTTACTGAATTACTCCTCAGTCCATTCTCTGGGCAAACAAACTTGAGCCTCAGAATAGGATCTAAGATCTACCAAAGAAAATGTTCCTCCCCTTACTGTTTTTAGTGAAGGTGTGTTAACAAGTCCTGCTCTGAGCTCAGATCAATGTTTGTTTGACTGGCAATTCATTAGTCACCAGATAACCATTTGGCTTTTTTACTAGCTTTCAGTCAGATTACATGGCTTTAGGCTGCTTCTAAAGCCCTGCTGTGAACTAGAATAACTTATTATATTGGCACTACAAAAGCAAGTTTCACAAAAATGCAGTGGCATAGCACTGATGCTTATACACTGAGAAAAAACCACCCCCTCCAAAACTTTAGGAACAAGGATACTACTGTAGCTCTGAGCATGGATGAGGCACAAAAAGGATATACTCCTTTACAGAACTAAAGCAAAAACCAGTCACAATGATGTTCACTGCAGAGATCAGACACAAAGGTGGGGGCAGGGGTACAAGCCAAATCTGTCCAGGAATTTTGAGATATGTTTAATCATTTTAATGCCACCCTATTTTAGAAAAATCTTCATTAATAGAATAGCCTACTCTGTGTATATTGTGTAACAGCAAATAAGATATTTTCTCCATAAGTTGTTCCATGCCAATACAAAACCACTAGAGTGGCCTAATGCAACAGACACCTAGTGCAATTCCTCAACAGCTGAAGTCCAGTGCTCTGGAATTCCTTCCAAAGAATTCCAGCACTGCCAGGCATACATTTCCACAGTAAGGCTTCAGATCCCTGAATCAACTGAGAAAAATTACCTTTACAACATTAGACAAAAGACAAAACAACCTTCTGAACTTCCTCACAGTACAGTGATACAAAGAGAGGTGTTGATGAAGGGGAGAAAATACCATCCCAGCATTCCTGATGGAGGTTGGCTTAAGACCTTATCAAAGAGACCCCGCGGCCCCTTTTTAACTCTACTCTTACCAAGATAGATGACTGACAGTCTAGAAACTTTTCTAGGTTACAGTGGAAGCAGAAGAAACCAGGGTTAAGTAGCTTTTATCTCTGCACCTACTGAGATCTGATGCAGAAAATAATCCATCTCTCTACATGCTCTTCTATCCTAATATAGTTATCTTTGAAAACAAAGTTTTTGAAGAAAATTCAACATACCTTTGCTTTAGCAAGCGATACATTTTCATGGTTATTACTTTTGATGAGAAAGAATCTTGCATCTTGGAGAATGTATTTAAGTTTACTTGTTTGGTCTGAAAAAAACAGAGTATCAAATAAGCTGATGTGCAAATACTTAGTTACCAAGCATGTTGCTTTGAGTGTAGACAGCTGTTTGCTTCCTTCAAAATACACAGTATCCCACCCAATTCCTACCTATATATTATCACAGCCACCCAACTTGAAGTCTAAGCTGTAGAGCACAAAATGCCAGGGGAAACAAAAACAAAAATAAAACTTAAGATATCCAGGTAAAGAAAAAAATAAAATCAGCATGATTCAGTGATGTTCCGATATACAGGCCTTATTTCCTTGCTTAAGAGTCTTTGAATAAATACTGGGTAACGCACACAACAAGTACAAGTTGTCCAACAGAGAATGCTGAAATGTTTTCAAATTTAAGCACTCTCTTTTCTAATTTGCTGCCTCTGCAGGGAGCAAAGTGACTGAACTTTTTGCATATCACTCTCAACACATGCAAAAGTAGCTCAAGGTTCACTTATCATGCTCAGAACAATTACGTGCTCAAATTGATTTATATCGGAACATCACTACTTACGGGTAATTCAATCAACAGAGACAATGGCTTGCTATGGGGCATGCATTAAAAATTCAAATTTAAATGATACCTTTTTGGACAGCACGAACGGAAGATGATAATTTCTCATGCTTCTTTTCTGAACCTGTGTTTAGCCAAAGTACATTTGTTCAGATTGAGCCTTAATAGAGATAATATACAATTTCTACAGCCTTGTCACATACAATTTTCATTCATGACAAATTATGCTTTCTGGCGCGCACCCACACACACAAAAAATACTATTCAATGTGCACGAGTGTTTTGTTTTGGTTTTTTTTTTTTGGTTTTGTTTTTGGGTTGTTTGGTTTGGGATTGGTTTTTAAAATAGTATTTGAACAATTTCCTACTCAGAAAACTAGTCACTGAATCATCATCTTCCAAGTTTAAAAAAAAAAAAAAAAGTGAAAATTCCACTTAAGCAACAGAATAGCATTAAAGTAACAAGAAAGCCTACTCCCCCCGAAAGGTATCCACACACAACATGCCAGAAGTCAATACCAAATTATACAAAGCTACATACCCCATAAATCTCTACAGCCAGTTACATTTATTTTAGATTACACCTTAAGATTTGATGCAAGTCACGATGACAAGCAATAAAAGGAAAGAATACCTGCGTACGATTCTGATGCAGAACTTCCACTTCTGTCAAAAACAATGGGAGAGATACCTCTAGCTCTCTTCCTCTCTTTCTTTTTCTCATCTAAAAAGAAACCATAACAAATAAAAGCAATATTTTAAACACCAAGTGTCAGGCAAAATTGAGAATCAAAAGTACTGAGACAGGAAAACATCAGTAAAAGTGAAGTTAGCATTTGGCTTGCACATTAAAATTGTGGCTGTTGCTGCAAAACTACCATGCACAAAAGAAGCAAACGCTAATTACTTAAGCTTTTCATTCACAAAAGGAAGATGATCACCACAAAACTAGTAATTCTAATGCAATGTTTAGAGACAGAACTTATCTTCCTGGTGTTTTAGTAAGGGTGGGTTAGCTCTTCTCTCCAGCCTTCACCCAAATGTGCAACATCAAGCACAAACTGTGTTGCAATAGTGACATGGGCTCATTTGCTCAGAGCTCAACAAAACGGCAAGAGATAGGAAAACAAAACACTGTGGCACACAGGCAATTATTTCCACTCTAAAAATGTGTTATGTTATACCACAGGGCTTTTTAGAACAGTTATTACAGCTTCACTTGTCTTTAGGTTACACCTTGCTGTTCTCTAATTCCAAACAGCAGAGCTGAGCTAAAAAAGGCAGCATGTTAAGGAGGATGACCACCTATGGAGACTTCAGACAAGGAAGATACACAATAGGAATCTTAACAGGATTGCAAGTTGCTTTCCTAGAAAAAACAAACAACGAACAGCCAAACCCAAAAGTATTTACATAATTAGCACTTCATATCTGTAAATTAGGACCAGTCATAATATAAAACTGTGAAGCATTTGTTTCTAGTTTCTGCTTAAAACATTTACCTCCTTCTAAATTTGCCCTAATAGCTAATATTTTCAACTTAGGTTTACATTTTCTAAGCTAAAGGCAGTCACTATTTAAGATTGAACTATACTTCCCTGGGGAGGTAGTGCTTTTATTACACCAGTCTGCCTGGTCACTCGTTTAGATGAATACTGAACAGCTTAACAACTTAAAATGAATTGTGTGGGAAGCTAAGCCACTAGGTACTCAAGAAAACACTAATTTTAATGTTTCAAAGCATTGAACAGCAAGGTCAAATCATTCAAGAACACTATGAATCCTCAATATGGTAATCCAGATATTCAAAAGTTTGGGTGTAAGAAAATACCACTTTCTAGTGCACTTTTTCCTTGCCTATGGTATTTCATAATTAACATCTTACTGACTTATGTTTACTTTTAACATGGTCAGGAAGTGGTTATTTTTAAAAGCAGCCAAACTTTCAATGGCAAGGTATTTCAGACTAGCATGCATGTTGCTGCCTACCTGATGCATCTGAACCAGACCCAGATCTGACTGACCCATCTGTGAAAGAGGCAGATTCAGAATCAGAATCGCTGGCTTCACTCCGTGTGTCATAGTCATTTCCTTCCTTCTGATCTCTCTCATCCTGTTCATACTCTTCTTCATCTTCCTCCCCATCTTCTTCCACTTCTTCATCTTCCTCCCCTTCATCATCTTCCTCCTCTTCCATTCCTTCCTCCTCATTCTCGGTGTTGCCTTGTTCAGAGGAACCACTACTGCCAGTCTCGTGATCTGAACAATATTCCTCAGAGTTCACCTCTTCTTTAGAAGAATGGCTAGATCTGCTTGGTCTTCTATCCACATCATGCCTGATTCTCTGATGTTTAAAGAAAAAGTGAATCAGCAGTCATATAACATTGTCAGGATGCACACACAGTCCTAAGAGAACGTGCCTTATAAAAGTCTCACAAAACTGCTTCATTTATAAGGCAGCAAGAATATTTAATACCTCTGAACCATCTGGTGTAGAAGACTTTGCCCTTCTGTCAATATCCCTCTTCCTCATGCAGGTTTTTTCTGGTTGTCCTTTATAAGGTTCCCTGGAACTGCTTGTCATGCGCATCTTTCGATCAGCATCTGGGCGCTTGTTTCTATCAGACCTCTGATACTCCTCATTCTTGTATTCTGATACTGGTTTTCCTTTGGTACTCACTATTCTCTTGTTATTGCTAACTGATGAACTAGGAGGCTTTGGCATCATCTGCCTCGATGAATGCACAGAAGGTTTTTGCCTCTTGCTTTCAGCATTTTCCATCCTGTCAGTTTTTCTTTTTGATCCTTAAATAGAAAGAAATATCAAGTTCAATGTTATTTCCTGTATCAAAACAAAAACTGCACAGAGGCTCCTACTTCCTCTGTTTAGCTAATTCCCCTGCTGCAGTCACAGGAAGCATCTCCCAGTTGTAGGCTTTGCAGCAACACTCAAAACTGCTTCTTATGAACAGCTCATGTTCCAAAACATGTATTTTCTTTATAAGAGCAATCCTTTAGGCTCTGGTAGGTGTTTTCTAAATTTTATATATGAGAATTCTAAACTAAACGCTTATGGAATTGGCCTAAAGCCAAATCAACAACCGAGCTGGAACCAGATTTTGAGTCCCCCTTGCTCCACTTCTATCTCACTTCATCAAACCAAAAAAGACAGTCCTTTTCTAACAGCAAATGAATTCAAAACAAGCCAGACTCAGCAATTGCTTTTGAGACAAAAGGAAACAGAGTTGACTGTTTGTTTGGAAGGTCAGATGAAAAAGCTCATGTCCTGGAAATAAAGACTTTTAAAAAACTCTCACTCCTTGAATCAGGTTACAAAATCTGCTACTCCAAAGACTTTAACTATAGTGAGATAGACATTTTTTACCATTTACGTTCCTGCAGGACATTCACTACCCAAGTCACCTACCCTTTTTCTCACTTTTATCTTGCTCACTATCAGGGTTATACAACTCATCATCTTGGTCAGGAGCATCAGTCAAAATGTCATCCAGAACATTCAGTTCACCATCTGAAAATACACAAAAAAATGTCAAAAACAACTATAAAAAGTCTGGACATGTAAACTACAGAAAGAGTATTTAGAAACCCAAACATTTCCTTTAGGGTTACAGATCTGCCACAAAGCAAAAATTAACATCTTGATTTATTTCCACAGTTTCAGCTGGAAAGAGCAAGCAAAGCAAATAAAAGAATTAAAATACAACACAGGATGCATTTAGACCTGTGAATAAGATCCAAGTTGGCTCCTCATGTCACACAAGCTTTGCAGGAAAGCTGACCTACAAATGAAAGCTTAACATAAAGTCCTGTACAAAATTTGAGAAAAAGGGAGACTGGGAGATAGTCTGAGTGCCACTAGTAAAGAGGAGGGACCCTTATCTCTTCTAAATCCTGAAACCTGCACCTTAAATTATTTCCCTTCCTGACCTACTATTTTTGTTGTCATTGCTGTGTTAGGAGGGTGGGGTTCCTGGTTCACTTACAAATAGAAAAAAACCGCAACAGAGTAACTTAACAACAAGAATATAAGTTAGGTCACCCCACCGAAGAAGGGGAAAGCCATACTTATTTGTTGCATCATTAATTCTTGAGCTGTTCTGAAAAAAAAAACAACACCACAACTAATTCACCTTGATCAAAAGGGCAAACGTTTAAGAAAATCCATGGTAAAAGCAGTAAATGACTACACTTGGTGACACAACTTTTAAAATCTGTCACTGTTTCCAACTGATTTACTTTGCCTGAAACCAAAGAGGATATATGGTGATTCTAGCAGAAGGACTCACCAGCTTTAAGGTAGCAGATCTATGTTTCAAACACTTTAAAAAACAGGAGCGAACTAAGCCTAAGCACATGAAGGGAAAAATAATAAAAAAGATATTAATTTTGGAACCTCCTGTTTCTTCTCCTAAACTCCAAAATTCTTAGTTCTTTTCACTTTATGATCAATTCTATTTTCTGTACTCATGAAAAAGAAAGCAAATTCCAAGGATTCAGCTAGTTGACAGTATCTGTAGAAGATGCAGGTAAGGACTCCTGTACTGGATGAAACTGGGGCAACGCAGAAGTCCTCCACAGTTTGGCAACTTGTCTATCACAAAATCTTGAGCCAAGACACAAAAGAAGTTTTACAGTTTGATATTAAAAAAAATACACAATCCACATAATTAAAAGTTAGTATTATAATTGTCTCTCTACCATATACTACCAAACCTGAAATCAGCATGTGTGCTAACTTTCCTGCTGGCACTTCTCCACATTTGCAGTGGTAGGGGAATGCGAAGTGATCCCTGAGCTGCCCAACTGGTGTAGCTAATGCAAAGGAAGCTGTGCAGAGAGAGGTGGATCAAACCTTTCCTGGCAATTTATAGATGGCTGGCATTCAAATGCAACACATACTTGCATCGTAATGCTCTTGGGAACAGCCCTTTACGTTTGTAGACACCTATATATCCACAGCAAATATTCTTGCTGTTACTGATAAATTCAGATTCATGGGTGTGCAACTGCTAAACACAGGCTGCAATTCCCTGGCTTGCATTCTGCTTCCCCACAGAAGACTTGGCAAGTCCAGAGCACAAGATTTTTTTTACTGGATACTAATGAAAAAGAGGTGCACTAGGATTAAAATATTAAACATATCATCCATCTCAGATCACACATATTGAACGTCAGGTTTATTTCCCTCTTGGTGAGACAGCACCATACTTGAGTAAATGACATTTAACCTACCTACTGCAGTAGCATTCAGAGGTGGTAAAAGACTCCTCTATCAGTTCATTCAGAAATAAATCAGAAGGAAAATTTAACAGAAAATGCAAGTCTGGCACACACACTCTGATAAACCCCTTCCACGTTTGATGGGCCTCATTTGTAGTTGGAACCTTAAACAAGTACGCAAGAGACAGGAGCAGGATAAGTTTCCCCCATCCCCTTCTGTAGATATATTGACCTGTTTTATTTAAAACCACATTTCTAGATTTATTTAGCAGCCTGGTTCTTGTCTCTCACTTGCATTGGACATACTGCTCAACTGACTTCCACAAAATGATTCCTCTCACTGAACTGCCACTGCTAGTGTTCAACCTGATGAGCTAAATTATCTCAGAGAAGTATCAGGAAAAATACAGAAAGAGAAAAACGGCAGAGGACAGATTTTTTTACAGTTCATCACCACTGAAGGGAAAAGGACCAATTGAGTTCTTTTCATTACAGATACTCCAACAGGGCTCTCCTGCAACTTATCTTTCTTTTGGATCCCTCCATGAACAAATGTAACTCACCCAAAACAGCAGTAAAGTAATCTGGGAGGCCACTTCTTCCCTACTGGCCGCTAGTGTTAGATCTATTCACCAGAAGGTCCAAGCAAAAATCTGATTTGGCACACAGAGAAGATACGACCAGATGATTTCAAACTAAACGGGTCTGCAAGCTTTATTTCTACTTTTTTAAAGCAGTGAAATAGCATTTCTCTTCCAAAAGGAGCACTAACAGTTGAAATTTCAGTTGCAAACAAACATGCATCAACACCTGCTATTCAGTCAAAAAAATTCTTTTCATAGGATAAATAATTAAAAGCAAATTAAAGCACAAAACAAAAATATCTCATCTGCTACTCATAACTTGACCCCTGTCAGTGACTAAAAAAAAACTAACAAAAAAAATATTCGAGCCCAAGTGGATAAATAATTATATGAACAGAAATTTATAGATGACAACAGCAAACATTTCAAATTCACTGCTCATCCGCAGTGGCAGATCAGATCTGTTTCAACACAACCTGATTGCATCCTAATTTACCAAATTTACAATAATACTGCATTAAGGATCAAGCACCAGCAATAACTTTATTTATCAGTTCTAACACAATCTATAGGGAATTTTCCATGTGATATAGTTTCACAATAAATATTAGAGACAGTAAACTTTCACCACTCTGACAAAGCTGTTTTATGGACACATGTCCTGTAAAAAGCTTTACATGAAACCTATTACCCACAGAAATCCAAACCAACATAAAGCAAACCACAACACCATAATGATACTTTACCTTTTTTATAACTCTGCCACTATCTGCACTAACGACCAAATGGCAATTCTCTACATGTAAACTTTCGTTTTGCTTGTTAAATGGATTATTTTGTGAGGTGTGGCTGACATAATCTCTCAGATAACAAGCGGATCACTTCAGCTTCCCTGCATAGCGGCAGTCGGTTATAAGAGCTGTGATTATACTATTCCAGAGCAATTATTCCAGATTAATTAAATAATCCAGATTATTATTCCAGAGTAATGGCTCCGGAAACGTCAGATTCCTCTAAGTCAAATATATTTACCCACACTGCCCAGAAAGCAGAGCTGACTGCAAAAAGCCAAATCACAATTCTGACCATTGCCAAAATAATATTCCAACGCCAGCTTCTGTTTAGTAAAGTAACTACATCCCTCCACGGAAAATCCTGCAAAAAGCAAGCAAACAAAAAAAAGGTCTAGCGATCCAAGCAGAAATAAATAATAATAATAAAAATAAAAACAGCGGATACTTTCTGCGAGAAGACATCAAGGAGTAAGTCGCTGCCGATAATGCAAAACTTAGGGCCCACGAACTTATCCCCGCTCCCGCTGCTCGAGTCACCTTGCCCCGAGCCCGCTGCCGCCGGGACGCCCCGTTAGCCGGGGCCCCGCCACCTCCAGCACCCCAGCGCAGCACAGGAAGAGCTCCCCTGTGAAAATCGCTCTTGAAGACTCACTCCCGACCCCGTCGCCCCTCCGGGAGGAGACGGATGTCTCCCGGCGTGAAGGCCCAGCGCCAGCACCCAAGCTGGCCCCGGGGAGGAGAGAAGGCTCGGGCGGGGGGAGTAACCTTCCTCTCCTGCCCGAGCCTTCCCTCCTCCCCGGGGCCTAGCGATTGCCCCCACTCCTACCGCCTCATACCTTTCTCCTCCCGGCTATCCGTCGCCATCCCGCCACCGCGGCGAGCTCCTAAGATGGAGGCTCCCTTTTCCTGCACGTAGCGCTTCCCTCTTCCCACAGGGCGCCGCTTTGTTTACGCTCCGCGCGTCACAGCGGAGGGGCGGGCGCTGAGGGCGCGCCCGCCATTTTAGTCCCTGGCGTTGCCCCTGAGCTGTTTTTTTTTTTCCCTGACTGGGGGAAAAAGAGGTGTAGGGAAGGGAAGAGGTTTCTGCCCTCTCAAAAAAAGAAAGAAAAAAAATAATTCTCGTCCCTGTACAGCTATGTGTAGTGTGCACAGAATGGCTTAGGCTGGAAGGGACCACAGTGGGTCACCTGGTACAAGCTCCCTGCCCAAGCACGGTCATCCCAGGGCACATGGCACAGGGTTGTGTCCAGGCTGTTTTATCGAGTGTTGGAGCCCTTCCTGAAAGCCTTGAGTGGGGCAAAGTGACCGTGGTTTCCTCTGGTGTTAGGTGTCACTGTTCTCTGGGTTTCTGTTGTCTTTTAGCTTTTTTTTTTCCCCCCCTCTTTCTCCTGGTGGTAAATCCAGAGGAGGGCCACCAAGTTGATCAGAGGGATGGAATACCTCTCCCATGAGGAAAGACAGAGAGAATTGAGACTGTTCAGTCTGGAAAAGGGAGGGCTTCAGGGTAACTGAATTGTGGCCTTACAGTACCTGAAGGGAGCCGACAGGAAGGACGGAGAGAGGCTTCTCACAAGGGCATGTAGTGATAGGACAAGGGGGAAGGTCTTCAAGAGACTCAAGAGAGTAGATTTAGAACACATATTAGGAAAGAATTCTTCACTTTGAAGGTGGTGAGGCACTGGAAAAGGTTGCACAGAGAAGTTGTGGATGCCCCATCCCTGGAAGTGTTCAAAGCCAGGTTGGATGAGGCTCTGAGCAACCCGGTCTAGGGCAAGGTGTTCCTGCCCAAGGCAGTGGGGTTGGAACTAGATAATGTTTAAGGTACCTTACAACCCAAACCATTCTGTGATTCTATGAAATATGAAACAAGTGTGTTTCATCCATCCAAATTATCTTTTACTAAATGAGGGGTTAGGGTGTCATCCTTTCCTACCATAACCTAGATGAAAACTTTACCACCTCCTCTTAGTTACCCTTTCAGGCAGCTTATGAAGAAGCCTGGCCACTTAGGTGGCATTCAGTAGTTTATTGGCACTTACAGGTCAACCAGAGGATCAGGCCCACAGCATGGATTTAGGAAAGGCAGGTCCCGCTTGACCAACCTTATCTCCTTCTATGACGAGGTGTCCTGCCTAGTGGATGAGGGAAAGTGGATGTGTCTACATGAACTTCGGTAAAGCCTTTGATATTGTGTCGCACAGCACTCTCCTGGAGAAGCTGGCAGTCCATGGCTCACCCAAAGCAACAAGAGGCTTGCTGGAGACCTTATTACTGTCTACAACTACCTGAAAGGAGGTTGTAGCAAGGTGGGGGTTGACCTCTTCTCCCAGGCAACCAGTAACAGGACAAGAGACAATGGCCTCAAGCTGTGCCAGGGGAGGTTCAGTTTGGAGATCAATAAGAATTTTTTCATGGAAAGATTGGTTAAGCACTGGAACAGGCTGCCCAGTGACATGGTGGAGCCACCATTCCTGGAAGCATTCAAGAAACAACTGGACATGGCACTCAGTGGCATGGTGGTGTTCCGTCAAAGGTTCACTTCGGCGTGTATGCCTGTGCTCCTGGAGTGGATAGGTTGGTAAAAATGTCTGGTCAGCACTGCATCTGTTGGCTAGCTTAAGGGAACCAGTGATGAAGGCTGGAACACAAAAGGCACTCTAGTTGTTAATGTCTATCTCACTTCAAAGCTGTGCAAGCAAAGTCTGAACAGAGGATGAAAGTATGCCCCGAAGAACTGAAATATTTTTGCAGGGAGATGATAAAAGATGCGGTGAGGTGAAAATTATGAGGTGATTGTGAAATTTACAGAAATAAATGAAGATACTTATTCTTCAACTTTGTATCAGCTTCTTGACCTGATTAAACATGGTTATTGCTGTAGTGCTATAACTGAACTGATTCAACATTTTTTCCATGAGCCTTTATCCAGTCTCTGGAGTATTGTTTGGTCAAATATGTGTGACTTGACAGTAGTAGTTTTACTTAACCTCTTGATTCTGTAGTCAAAGGCTGAAGCAATTGTGTCTCTGTTCCGATGACATTGACTGTCACTTGGGTAAGCTGCTTGTAGAATGACCTTTCGGCAACTGCTATGCACACATCAAGTGCATTTTATGTCCGTCATTTATGAGCAATATCTGAATTTTTAAATTGTACTAAAAATTACTGTGTAGTATTAACTTTACTGCATGTTTTGTTACCTATATAAAAATAAAAAAATAAAAAAAAAGGTCTATTTGCATGTAATGCGCTAGATGGTGCTGTTAGCACGAGTTAAATAAAGAGCTGCTGTTTGCGCCAGTTTTTGTTTCTTTTTCAATCTGCAGGTGTAGTAAGACAACTTTGGAAAGGCTGTCCTTTAAAGCCAATCATGGAACTTTTTCGTGGGTTTAATGCCTTTCACATGACACAAAGTTTAAATATTGGTAGCATGAGTCTAGCACCTTTGCTGTAGTATGGTGTGGGTGTGGGCATGTGTGTGGGGGTGTGTGTGTGTGGTCTGCAAGTGAGCATAGCTGCTGATGCTTTCCTAAGGGTATAGTGGCTCTAGATAGACCAGACCGTCTCCAGAGGTCCCTTTCAGCCTTAACCATTCATATGTTTTGTTACTGATGGGCTCTTGTTCAAGATTTACAGGGCAAGAGAGACTCCTTACTGCAGCAAAGCAGCTGGTAGCTGTAGCTTCCCATGTGGATTACAATATAGCAAATCCCAATGGAAAGAAGGGGGAAGAAATGGTGCCAAGCTTGACAGTGTTTCCTTTTGGATCTTGCTGTGCCAGAGATTTGAGAGATACGGTTATTTAAAGGTATAGCTAATTGCTTTGCCCAAACCTGTTTTAAAGGAGTGTTGAAGAATTCCCTTGGTGTCAGCCAAATGCCTTTCAGAACCAGGTTACTACAGCTGCTTGGAAGTTCTCCCTTTAAAATGGTTTTTATAACATCTTAATATTAGTCGATTTGTCCTTCGTTTTTTGTGCAAGTAACTACTGATGGACAGTCTCTGAAGACTGTGTATTGGAGATGGGCCACTGCTGAGAAATGGCTATGGTGGCTGAGATTAATTGTATTCTACAATAGAGACAGATTTGGGTTTGCTTTTATGTCCAGCCATTCTGCTGTCTCTCAAGACACTGAGTGGGGATGGTTGCTGACTACTCAAGAGGTGTATTTTTGAAAATTATTTTTTTGTAGGCCTGTTGCAGTCTGTATAACTTGGAACTGTGGAGAACCAAGATGAGGTGGGACTATCACTTTCGTAAAGTAGGTTAATGTGTCTAAGAATAAAATGCAAAGTCCACCGATTTTGAATTTGTCTTCCAGGTTGGAGGATAAGACTTGTTACTGCTCCTGCTCTTCTCAAAAAACAGACTTCTATGATGCAAGTCAGCAGGGAGAGCAGGGAGCCATCTGTATAGCTGCATCCTGATATTTAAGTCTCTGCTGATACACCCATATATTTGGCTGGTGTTACCATATGTGTGATTCCCATACAGTCTGATATCATTCATGAGCACTAACCCTTGTCATCTGCCTACAACCTTGAAATAGTAAGGTGCAGGTTATAACAAAAGTTTCCTCTGCTTTGCTTTAATTTTCTTATGCATAAAAACCTTTCAAAAGCCACCCTATGATGCCTGAAAGTCTTTTGGCTATGTCAGCCCATGGAAGATGTTTACAATTAAAAAACCTTTCTTGATTTTTCAAGAAAGCTTCAGAGAGTGCTGGCAAACACTTGTTGGCATAGACATCCATGAAGTATTATTTGTATTTGATTTAATTTCTGATTTGCACTTGAGGTCGGCTGTAGGAGGTGCTAGTGCAGAAGTGTAGCTTCTGTGTGGTTCTTGTTCCTGTACCTCAGTGCGCTGACATGCTTCCTGTTTACAAGGCAATAGCTGTAGTCTGGACTGACTGTGTGTCAGGGCCAGGTACTTCGGGCCAGGGAGTTTATTGGTTCACGGAGTTACTGCTGTGTAAACAGGAAACTCCCAATAAGTATTACTCAAAAAATTATTTTTAATTAGTAAGTTAATAAGATGGAGAGGGACAGGGAAGGGAAAATTAAATTCTTGGAAGCCAAGAAGTTTTTATTCCGTCTCCTAAAATATATGGGTCTGGCTGCTTTTTCCCATTGTTTTTTCTGGTCGTGTTTGTTGCCTGTTCTTTTTCCCCCTCAGGCTTCTTCCTCCTACCCCTCTCCCCTCTCCACTTAGGTGATGTGGTTCTCATGCTGATAGTGTTAAGAGTGATATCTATTTTTTTGCACTGGGTTTCAAGAAGGGTGAGATTTTTTCTTAATAAATAGATAAAACCTGATAAATGTTTTGGAAGTGCATCTTGTAAGACAGACTGACCCTGAAGAGTTGAATAGTCACTTCGGTGACAAGCAAGTTAGGACAAGGCTGAATTTGTTGAATGGTCCCACTGAATATGGTTTTGCAGAGAGGGACCTAAAGAATCTGCATTTCACAATGATCACTGCAATTTTCACTTCTGTGAGCACTTCCATTGTAGAGAGCAGAATGTTTTTCCAGTGCTTGCCTTCTCAAATCCGCTAAAGTAGGGTTACATGATACAGCCAAGGTGGTCAGTGTGTTTCTGCTGTAGGATGTGGTGACCCTCTCTTCTATCTTGCCTGCCCTTTGCTTTCAGTTGTGCTGCCCCCAGTTCTCATAATCATCACTGACATGATTTAAATTGCTTATCTGATATAAAAGTTTAATTTTTCTTTAATGGATAACTTTCCAGAACGTGAGTTGAAATAGCTGTTCAAGAAGCATGATGAACACAGAGAAAAGGTGACTGTCCCCTTTTGGCAGCAGTGAGTATTGTTTAGATGTCCTCAGTCCAGCTGCAACCTGGTACAGCTTTGTGGATTTTCTAGGTCAGTCTCCTACTGAATCAGAAGGTGGCAGCATCTTGCGTTTGGTGCACATTTTGATTCCAGACCAACGTGAACTATTTTATTTTCTTTGCTGCAGAAAAAGGGTCTACAGTGGTTATGGCTAAAGGAAGCGAACTGCAGGGTTCATTCAAGATCACTGTCATGAGAGTGCTGCTTGGGATAGCCAGAACTTGTGTAGAGATGGCAGGATTTGTTCAGGGTGATATTTTAAGTGGTAAATTTTTACTCCTTGTGTAGTGTCTGTTTTCTTGGGAAACAAGAGAGGGTGTGAGGTTGCAATTACATGTCATCCCTGACATGTGTTTCTCAGATCTGTTTTTGACATTTGCATTTGCTTGGCCTGAGTTCAGCTGGGCATTTAGAGAACTATGAGTGCTCCTGCCTGAGCCTTACGGTATCCACAAGGACCTAACCAGATACATGAAGTTAAGCATGGTCTTATGGTCCTTGCTGAATTTTTTTACAGTTACTCTTTTTTGCCAGTGAGCCCCATACTTGGAGCTCAGCTTACATACTCTGCTGCACTGAAGGGATGAGGTATGTATTTGGTATTCTCTACTCACTCCCTTCTGCTGTGATTTACAGTTGCTGAAAGTACATCTCTCTTCTTAGCTGTCACCTCACTGGAAGTGTATGAACAATTACTGTGTGGTACAAACTGTCTAGCCCAATTAGACAGGGTTTAAAGAACAAGCTTGACAAGACTAGGTGTCTACATGGTAGTATGATAGACCCTATTATTAGCTAGATAGCCCTACCTTAACTTATCCTGAAATAGATGAATAGCACCCTGATGCAAACCAAGGAATTTTTTTGGTCACAAAAATAGTGTCCAGGGCTCTGCACACAGTTAGTATGAACACCCATTGGCAGCAGCACAGTTTAAAGATGTACACAGTGGACAGAGCTTTCAATAACATCATGGAAAGAGCACACGTCAGGCTTCCCTGTCTTGTCCCAGCATGTTTTTCCTCTATTCTGTCCTGAGAAAGAAATGTGGAGGATTTTACTTTCTGATAGTACAGTCTTTCAAATAAAAACTGCAAGAGAGGCAGCACCATGTGATGTTTAAGTACCAGACTGTAAAGGTCACCTTTTCCAGCTCTGCCTGTCGGTGCCAAGCACAGCGAGGCTTTACCATGCTGACAGTTCTGAACATCTTCTGCAGAGAGCTGCTCAGGGTTAAAGGTCTAATTAGAAGACTGAATGTAATAATTGGGATAATATGGCTGGGAAGTCATCTTTAGAGATAGAAGGAAATTTGTGTTTAGTGAGTTTGTAGGTTTTTTTCTGTTAATAAGTAGTTATTTTTTAGCTTAACCAAAGCAAAACCCAGTTACCTGTCTACCTGTAGCAGAGTTACTGGTGTCTAACAAGGTGTGAGCATAAGTGTCTTTCTCAATAGGGGCAGTAGCCTCTTTTCCTACTCTGTTCCCCAACCTCTCTTCAAGTTCTTAAACTTTCAGAGCCTGTTGAGTTTGTTGGGAAACACTGTCTGCATTAATGGTCTGTCTTTGAAAACAAGGTTCAAAGTAGCAGTTGCTCAGAAGTGTAGACTATTAGAAGCAATATCCAAGGGGAATTGAAGGGCAGGAAGCAGCTAAGAAAAAAGTAATCCATCTCATAATTGGAGAAATGTTTGTTTGGTATGCATTTCTGGGTTTGGGTAGAGGTTGTGTATAAATCCGTCTCTTGACCCCAAAAACCTGAACCAATATGAATGGGACCAGATGTTATGTTTGTTCTAAAAAAAGGGGAGTGTGTAAATAGACATTAGCACTTGCATAAGGAGTTACTGTCTCATTCTGCACATGTAAGCATGTGGATAATGGTCAAGTTGAGACGTACATTTTACTGTGGCAGGAAATACATTTGCTCCAATATTGTTTCCTCTGTACATCTGCAATCTTTATGGTCAGACTTCTGGTTGTGACTAAACATCTTAATTCAAACTACAAAAGCTGTGTTGATTTAAGAAGTGGCTTACTGTGGTTGATGGCAGATGGCTATAGTGTGCATCACCATCGGTAGATAAGCTGGTAATAGCCATTTGTGTCTGAGATAGCTTTTGCTTCTGTGATGGCTGTAGTTTTTTCCTATGATTTATACTCATGAAACAGGTTGCCCTGTTCTTCACCTCTCATTCCAGCACCAAAGGAGATGTTAAGGCTGTGACTCTCTGTGTTGTCATTACAGTGCAGGTTTTGGCATGTCTCTTGCTTTTGTACTCTCATTGTCTTCCAAGTGAATCACTGCTGTTATCTGGTATCACACCCTATTTTTAAGCCACAATGCTTTTCTGTTTCTAGGGCCGCTGGAATACTCATGTTTCATAGGACTGGACTTTAGACTTGCTCATTCTGTGTCCTGTTTGAATTATTTTAAGTTTCATAATTTTTTTCTGTGTGAGTTTGTTTGTTTATCAAATGATTATCTGTGTTACCCTCATTGGATGCTTAGAATCATGAGTCAGATAGCAAAACTAGGGGGTTTCATAGATAAACATTAGAGCTATAATAGAAACTGGGGCTGAAAGGATATTGCTAGATCTTCTGATTCCTCTTCCACCACAGGCATGATCAACTACAGTTTAAGTGCTCCTGATTGTTTATCTACAGAAGTTTTAGAGTATCTGTAACTGAAGCTTGGGAGAACAGGTTGGACAATTATTAAGAGCTCAGACACCATAAGGGTGGGTATTCTACTGCCTTTGAGTTTTAGAAGTAGTAGGATTCAGACTTCGATGCTTTACCTCACCATAAATGTTAAATAAATGAAAGTCAATTACCAGGAAGTATCTTGTCTACAGTAGATGAGTAGTAAGAGGTGAAATAGTGGGAGGAAATGATTGGGCTCTGAATCAGTGATCAGAATTAGTATTGACAGAACTGCATGAGATCAAGTTTTGATCTCATATAGTAGGTTTCAGTATAGCACTGAAAAAGTTGAAGATCAAAGAATTGTTCATCCTTCTCAGGAAATTGTGCATGAATTGGATTCAAGAAATATTTCTTATTTAAGATGCTACTTCTCAACCTGTTCATGTGTCCTTCTAGAATAATTCAAATCGGTAACATTTTAAATTATGCCCTGAAGGGCTTCTGCACATTTGGAGCTTTAAGTTTCCCCAGTTATGTGTATACCTCTCGCGCTTCCCCCCCCAAAAAACCCCCCACCATTTTAAACCAGGATACAATGTGGATGACCCCCTCTCCTTGTATGGAGTGTGTTTGCAGTACAGTGCTTTGGCTGGATAATGTATGTGAGCTAACTCTTAATGACTGAGTCCTGCTGCTGGAAGCTGAGGTGCCACTTGTGTGGCAAGGCTTCCTGTGGGGCTTGCTAAGTCTTGATGAAACAGCGATTGTCAGGGAGACAGCACGTGTGTCAGACGTAGCAGGAGGGGCCTTAGGCAACTCCTGTGCCTTCATGGGGTTTGTCCCAGAGAGGAGCTATTGTGGGAACAGGTAATGAAGTGGAATAGATTTGAGATGAAGGCAGTAGTGTTTCAGTCCAGAAAAACTTAAGAACTTAACTTGATCTTTCAGATGTTTTCTGGGAACATCTACTCACTTAATGTCTCCATACAGCTCTGATGCATATGAAATATGGCTTATCCTTTTCTTTGCAACCTTTCTCTCTGTCTGTTATTGGACTAATCTGCTTCTGCAGCTCATTGCAGCTGTACTGAGAACTGTCATTTGTTTGGTCTCCTTTCTGCTCCTCCTCTGCCACCTGGCTTTCTCTGCAAGGCACCAAGTTCTGCTGCAAAGCAAGGCAACTGAGTACAGTTCACCTTCTCTGACCCAGGTGTAGAAATTCTTCCATGCTGAGATGTTTTTTTCAGGCACAGCTTGCTGGGCAATTATTCAGATGAGTCATAATACACAGATCTAATTTAATCTGCAGGGTGGTTTTGAGTTTGTCAGCACCGTTGGGTCACAAGCTCCACTCGTCTGCTTTTTTCTGACATAGGATTTAATGTTTCGTATTTAGGACACTTTTACAGGTCTTGGAATCCTCAGGCTTGAACTACGGGACCCAAATGAGCATATTTATGGGGTTTTGTACTTCGAGTTTTGGCACTTTATTTTTTTTTCCCAAGAAGTACTTTACATTTTCCTGAAGAAAGTTAACACAAGCCTGAGGATCTTCTGTTCCACATCTCCTAAAGTGAAAGGAGATGCAGAAATATGAAGTCTCACTGCATTGACTTTATTTGCTATATCTGGTTTAGAAACTGTTCAGCCAGCTGGCTTCTGATGTGTTGAAAAAACTACATATTCTTTTTGTTCTCTGCTCTTGAAATCCCTGGCTATTACAATAAATTTTTAATTCACCTGTAGTTTTTTGTTCCATAACCCTAAGTTGTCCTAAATTTTCTTTAATCTCACCTGCATGACTCCTGGTTCCCTGGTTTGTTAGGGGTAACTCTGTCTTTTTTGATTCTAAGGGGAGTTGACTCTGGCCAGCAACTAACCCCCAACTGATGGCTCAGGCCCACCTGGCAGGATGAGGGAGAGAATCAGAAGAGCAAACACAAGAAAAACTCTTGGGTCAAGATCAAGACAGTTTCAATGAAGGGGTGTGTGTGTGTGTACAACAACAAGTGGTGTAAAAGCAGTAACTTGCCACCTTCCACAGGCAGTGGAATGCCCAGCCAGTCTGTAAGCAACAATTATTTTGGAAAATACGACCCCCAGGACTTTTGGCCAAACATGATATTATGTGGTGAGGAATATCCCTTTAATCAGTTTGGGTCAGCTATCCTGCCTGTGACCCCTCCCAATCTTTTGCCTACCTTTTAGCCTACTTACTGGCAGGGAGGGGAAAAGTAGATTGGGAAACAGAGAAGGTCTTGTTGCTGTGCAAACACCATTCAGCAATAGCTAAAATATTTGTGTGTTATCAACACTGTTTTGGTCACAAATCCAAAACACAGCACCATATGGGTTGCTGCGAAGAAAATTAACTCCATCCCAACCAGACCAAGTATACCAGATCAAATATACACTGCTGTGATAGTAGTCTCTGCAATGAGTTAAACTGTTTTAATTGCCTCCTATTTTATTTTATAACCTACTAACTGCTGCTTTTGAAGTCTTTTAAAATTTTTATCATGTAGCAACATGTTAGTAATTCTTCCGAGTATTGAAGTAGAAATAATAATTACGTGTGTATGATAGGTTAATTATCCTAATTACAGCTTCCTTAGGTATTATAGTTGCTTCAAACGTGGATATATTAGATAAGAACTTGACAATCCAAAGAGCAGTAAAAATAACTTTGCTTTGGGAACAAAAATATTTCAGGTTTTTATATCCTCGCAAGGTCATTTTTTTTGACAATGCTAGTTTACTTCAATTTTAAGGCTTCTATATTTTTTCTTAAAAACAAAACTTAAAAGGACCTTTTTTAAAAGCTGTTCTGTAGGGAAAAGCATTAAAATATTTCAGTATCTGAACTATTCACTTCAACTTGATCGATTCTACTTTATTCTGCTTGTCATGCCTATAATATTGAGATGTGGCCACAGGATATTTTGTTCAACTTCAGTAACTGTCTTCTACGCCTAAGTCTGACAAGGTGGCTGCGACACTGAGGAATACAGAAACCTTCAGATTTGGTTCCTGATCATGTTGTCACCTCATCTTGAACGGCTGGATGACAGCTGTCCCTCTATGGAATACACATTCCCAGATTTTGTGGACCCCTTGGTTCTCAGCTGCCCTTTTTCTGTGGGAGAGTGCATGGGCCCTGTTTTGTGGCTCAGCCACCTTACAGTACTTATGGGATTATTTGTGAAAGGTACTCGATTCGGTTCCTGTGTTACCAAGTAGATCACATCACATCCAGGTGCTTTAATTTGATCAGTGAAATAAAAACTCTTAAATGGGTGGAGTTAGATTGTATACAGAAATATGCACAGTATTAAGGCAACCCGGACAATGTGAAGTTTGGTTTTCCCAGAGGAAAGAGGGGAACAGTACAGGGTTATGAAATCTAATGCTTAGGACATAATCTCTGCTTGATTGGTAAGTGGTGAAAGGGATGCCAGAGCCTTGGGAGCCTGTCACTGATGGGGAGATGCTATAGAGTTGGGGAGCAGGTGACCACACTCCTTGTGATAGAGCAACTTCTTTGGGGGAGGGATTGTACAGGGTTTGATGCAATCCAGAAACCCACCAGAGTGACCAGAATGAGATCTGCAAAAGGGAAGAAGTCTCTTAGAAGGGACCTACCTATACATCTGTTTTATTTTTTTTTTTTTTTTGGTTTTGGTTTTGTTTTTTATTTTTGCATAGGTGCTTTACTTTTCCTGCTTAAAAAGTTAATTTTTCTTTCTAATAAAATTTGCCTTTTCAAGTTGAAAAGTCTTCTAAATTTCTGCAGAGCTTGCCACTCCAGCAATGCAGTTAGGGGGGTCATCTTGCCAAGTGAGATGTGTTACAGATAGCAGCAGACAGCAGGCAGCCTGCTTGGCAGCCCCAGCTGGCCTGGGGTGCACAGGCTTCTTGAGAACCTGCTGGCAAGGAATGCAATGGCTTTCCCTTCTGCTATTGAATGGGAGAGTAGGATTTGGTTTTCTTCCGAGTTAAAAACTAGACAGTATTAGTGGATTAACGGGCTAGAGGCTTTCTACTTTATTCTAGGATCAGAGGCTTTAGCCATTAAGCAATACCTGCATGCCTGTCTTAGCTCTTGCTGTCTGTCTGAATGGCTAGCACTCTTCACAGAGCCAAAGTCAGCATTTCTGCTGCCTTTTCAAAATACCTGCTGTGTGCAGTGAGGCCAAGGAAGTTTGCTTTGTATGTGTCTTTATCTGACTGGCTTGGTCAGGGGTGTTGGCTTTGTCATTGATCACATCTTTCATGAGAGTTGTGTCTAGAACACCTGAGTTCAAACTCCAGCCTTTCATCAGTACAGGTGTAAATATCATCTCCCTTTTGTGTGGGGGTATGGAACAATTGAGGGTAAATACAGAGGAAGTGTGATGATGTTTTCCCATTAGAAGCCAGGCTGCATATTTTTTCTTCCAATACCAAATAGGATGGATATGATACCAGTCTGGTACAGATCCAAAACCAGATCTGCTACTTCACTTGTAGGTCAAAAGAAAAATAGAAATACTAGAAGTGGGTATAGTGCCATGACCAGGTCATCTGCTGTGGGAGATACCGTAAGGATATGCTTGTTGTTTCTTCTTTCCCTTTTCCTCTACAGCTTTATGACATAGTTATCTAAATGCAAGTTGGGTAAGACCAGAACAGTTGTATCTTACAGTGATCCAGGTTTAATTAACATGGTAGCTTATCTCTTAGTGGCCAATGTCAGTTGTGCAGGAGATTATGTCCTTGGGAGATCCTTGTTTTATGACCCATTTGCTGATTGCTTTGTAACATGCTAAGTGAGGATTTCTGCAGTGTTGCCACAGCTGGAGAAAAATTCCCTCCAGTTACAGGTGACAGTGATGTCAGCCCAGAACTGCCCTGTTATTTAAAGCTGGATAGTCAACTGCTTGCTACTTTTCATAAATATTACAGAGCTGTTTGTCACAATCATATCTTACAGCAAGGTAGTAATTCTATAATGTGTAAAAAACCACTGTAAAATCATTGCTTTTAATTTGCCTAAGTGCCTGTAACATTCGCGTTGTTTGATAATTTTATAAGTGCTGGAACTTAAACCTGATCCTGCAGGTGTTCAAGTTGTGCCTCCCCTCCGGTGTGATATCTCTGCCTATGTGTCATGCTGTCTTAAGGAGTAAATGCCAGAAAGGAGGTACTTCCATTTTTCTTGAGAAAGAGTGAGGCTTGTAATGGCTATAGGTGCTTAGAAATGTTGGCAGAGATGTCAGAAAACACAGAACGATTAAAACTATCGCACTGCATCATTCCCTGCTGTTTAAGAGGCATGTTTGGTTGCTCGCCGCCTTGCTAGGTGGATTGCTGAGGTTTTCAGGCCTCAGATTTTTCATCTCATTCCCTCTTGAGGTTCAGCTAAGAACCTGACAGAAATTTTGATGCCTGTCCCACTTCTGCTCTTGTGTTTATTGTTATATGCTGGTGGTCTCTGATTTGCCAGCTACCTTAGATGTGGGGAAGCAGCATCTTGAGAACCAGCTCAAGTTTTAATGTGCTAACTCTCCTTCCTAGCTGCTCTCACAAGTCTGAATCCTCAGGATAGGAAGCTTCTGTTCTCCCTTTCCTCCTGCTCCACTTCCTAGGAGTTTTTTTTGAATGTCTGGGTGAATATTACCTGACCTTAGTAAGTGGTAGTAGAGAAATGAATAAAATCAAATTCTGCTCTGCTGACGTTTACATTGGGGAGAACACGGGAGATAATCTATTTCTAAATAAAGTTCCAGAGTACAAACTTCCCCAGGCTGGTGTGAAGAATTTCCTTAACTTTTTATTTCAAAAGCATCTTCAATTGCTACTCCTTTAATAGTCCAATAGTCTGTTGATCCTACTGACTTTCAACATAACATCCTGAAAGAGGAGTTATTATCCAGTTTATGTGCTGACCAAACTCTTTGTTGAATCTTTACCTGAGCCTTCATTATGTTGGCATTTTACAAACCAGAGTTTGTTATTTTTGCCATCTGCATTTGGAGATATCACCAGCTTTTTGAAGCGCATCTTCTTAATAATCTCCCTTCCTCTGCTCTGTGTGGTCTCTTTTTTCCCTTTATGTATAAAGCTTTTTATGTGACCAGAGAATAAACTTGGTCCAGACTTCCAGCACGGTGACCTTAAATGACCTTCATATTTCTTATATTTCTTATTTCATTCAGTTGTCAAGACCTGATGGGAGACACTAAGAATAGGTCCAACACACCCACGCTGCTGTCACTTGGAGGACCGGATGTGTGGCAGACATCCTGCAGGTAGCATTAAATTGGATAAACTGCATTCTGGAAGATGTCTGACCAGCTAAGATCAGTAGAGGCTGCCAGAGCTGCCTAAGAGGCAATAAGAGGGAATAAATTGAGTAATTAACCTGCAGTGGTGGTACTTATCTGCTTCTCTTCTTGTTTGGGTTGATTCACTATGGCATATGTTAACATGGTTATGTATAGGTACCTATAGAAAATTCTGCACACACATGGGTACATACTCAGTCTATACAGTGACTGTCTCATGCTTGGAAAAGTCGTCACAGGGGTGGAATTGCCTCCAGCACTGCCTTTTTTTCCTGTTTCCTCTTTTGTCAGAAAGAATCAAAGGTTGATATAAGCTTTCAGTCAGTTTTGTAGCATCCTTGCTGTGGAAAACTACCGCAGAAGAGGTCTATGGACAACCTTGGTTGCTTCATAAGGGTGTGGAAGGAATGACTGGTGGTAGCCCATGTGCAAGAGGCAGGGGTGGCTCTTGGAGGAAACAGGAAGAGAGTGGCTGGTGTGGTGCTAGAGAATCTGAACAAGGAAACTGGCTTATATATATTGTGTTGGTAAGGGAAAAGTTAATATATTCATTTAGGTGCAGATGAGACCTAGAATTTATCTAAACTGGGTTTTTTTGTTCATGTGAAAGCATTTCTACTTTATGCATAAGATGCTTGGACCAAGGAGGAAGAATAGTTCTTCCTACTACAAGCTATGGCTGAGCAACAGCGTGAGCTGTGTCAGTAGCAAATGTGGCCTTTCTTAATCCTTTGCAGAGCTGTTGTGTGGGTTCAGGGTTTAAACACCCAGCTAGAGTGGCTGAAGACTGATAAGCACAGGTGGAAGCCATAAAACCTAAGTGAAGTTCGCCTGTCTTCTCATACCAGACCTCACCTTTCTGCCTTCTTGGGGATGCTGGTTTTGTGCTTGCTCTTGCTGAGTTTCCCTCTCCTATCTCCTGTCTTGTAGAGCTGGGAAGTAATTAGCTAATGCTTGGCACATACTTAGTAGTGACAGTCCTGGATAGTGTTTGTAAGGTGTAACAAGAAGGGGCTGAGTTGAAACTGTCCCTGTTAAATTGTGGGTACTGTGGGCAGCGATACTGGAGCACATTAGTGGAGCACTAAGTAGATGTATCTCCAAATCAACACCTTAAGAACCTTAGTTTATTGATGTGGTGTATCTGAATATGAATTGCCTACCTATCTGCAGTATAAAACTGTACGTTCCAGACAGATAATCTCTGAGTTTCAGGTGTTCAATACCAGTACACAGGGGTCCCAGGAAGAGAATGTCAATCAGAACCACTTCCAGTCAGAGACCAGTTCAGCTGTTGGGGTTATATGATCTAGCAACAGTAAGCACTGGTGTTTTCCCAGCTGGAGCCCAGTGGCTTCTTGTTCATGATGGATTTTCGTTGTTTGGCTTCTCTTTATTGAATGAAAATGAAGAACTGAAGAGAAATAAACCACCTTTGGTTATTAAATATGTATAGATATAATATATATCGTGCATTAGTAACATGCCATTGCAAGCAGCAAACTGAATCCTTTTTGCCTTTCTGTACAGAAATTTTAGATGGTTAGAATCTAGGTCCTAGTGAAGTATCTTTGAAAAAAAGCATGTTTTGATACTCTATTCTCAGCAGACTTTTTCTTAACCCCTGTCTTTGATATTTGTTCAGACAGTAGCAGCTAGTCCTCTCCATCCTGGAGGTGTAACTGAATGTAGCTCATAAACAAGCTGTCACTTTAAAACCTGCAGTCTACAGAGGAAGGTAGTGCAGTTGTCACCAGAAGTGGAGGTAGGGGGAAGTCAAGGAAGACTGATTTTCAAGACAGAAAGGTGGAGACCTTCATCTGAATTATAAAGCAGTGCAGCATACGGTATTCCAGTCATGGATAATGTTTAGAGCAAAGCAGATTGCTTTACTTAACAGTTAGGAATGTCTAATGAAGTCCTAGTAGCCTAAATGATACAAATGAGTCTTCACTCCTCACACAATTAAGTTTTCCATGTTACTGGCAAACATTACACAAAGAGTAGAGTAACACAAGCTTAGATTTTCTCAAACTGATTATATTCAGATTTTTGTCAGGCTTTGGTAGAGTGTGTGGGAGAATTTTGCCTGTTAGGTTTTTATCTTGCATCTTGTGGCTAGTGACAGACTTCCTCTCGCTGTTACAACAGCATCTCCACCTCTTTCCATCGTTAATTAAGAGAGGTTACATATAAATGAAGTAAACTAGTCCTGGGGCTATTTCTGAGAATGACCACAATGATACAGGACATGCAGGGGAGACAGAGGGAAAAAAAGATTCATGGTTAACAGGTTTCTCATGTTCTCTTCCAATATTTTTTTTATTAGATTTTCCTTCAGGTTGGGGGAAGGAGTTCATAGTTATCTACCAATAATGCTGCAAAGGTGCCGCACCCTAGTGTTACAGGAAGGATGGTTGGGGACGCCGGAAAAAGAGGTGACCTTTGGATTGCTTTTGTTCAATATGGTACAGCTCAGCTGAGTCATGTTGACTGCATGGTTGTTTCTGTCCCATCACAGCACAAAGCAAGATTATATTAGCTTAACATGTTGTTATAAATCAGATAGAAGTAAGTTCGGGTTATCCTGCAGTTTAGAGACTACGGTTTAGCAGGTCGCTAGCTAATGTATGGTGACTCAACTGATAGCAGGCATCTCTCCTCAGCTGCAGGTCCTTTACAGGACCACCTCACAACACCTGTGCCTTGTGATCCTAACTGCCAGCATAGGGGGTTAAAGACAGGTGGCTTTGGAAGGCAATCTTGTGTGTTCAAACACAGGACTCTCAAAGGTGCTAGGTTAGAACTTGCTGCTTCTTTCAAAAATCCTTGGAGCTATTTGTGTAGAAATGTCTGCTTAATTGCCTACCAGCTAAAAGCTTTTGTTTTTGATGCAAATTTAAATCTGAATGACTTTAGCAGTGTCTCCTACAGGTTGTTCTCAATGTAAGGATCCTGGATTATTTATGGTATAAACAGTACTTTCCTACCTGGTCATGTCTGGGAATTAATTTTCCTCCATCAGCACTGAACTTGCAGGGAGATTATCTGAAGTGCACTGTGCTGCCAGTGTAATGGAAATTTCTGTCCCTGCATTGGAAAGAGCAGTGTCCCCTTGGGTTTGATTCAGTTGTCATCATATTGGCTTCTAACACTATCTGAGACACCTTGGGGTATCTGCAATGTCCTCTTGGGTCTGGCACATAGGATTTGGTCAGACCCTTACCCTTCCTGAGCAGCAGCTGGAGCCTGTGTGTGATGCAAACACCAGTGCGGGCATAGAGCTGCCTGCTCTTGGCTCCTTTGGTCTTGAAGAAAGACGCAGAAGAGCCAGTCCAGCAGCACTTGACTGCTAGGCTAAGGGGGTAGGGGATTTGATACTTGTGAATGTCAGCTACTGGTAGTTTCACCACAAGTGTGTCAATGTTTGAAGCACACCTAGTAGTAAGAGAGCTCCTCCCCTCCCTCTGTAGCTGGAGATGTTGGAAATTTCAGTTTTCCTTTTCAAATGGATTAGCACTCATTCTGGTCTTGCTGATGGCAGGGATGACTTCAGTTAAGACATTTTTGAGAAGTCGTGGCTTTTTTGTTGAAGTCTTTTCTTTCTCAAAAATCCAGGTCTTGCTGACTCATGTGGGAATGTCATGTATGGCTGAACATCTTGAATACATAGTCGTTATCTCCAGCATAAGATTTAGGGTTGCCAAGCACTTTCTAAGTGTTCAGCCTGGGGAATTTCTGGAGTATTTGAACTAAAACACTGTTTACAATGGATGAGCACTAGTCTGTGCAAAGTCAACTGCCAAACTCTATGGAGTCACCCCCATCATTGCAAAGGATTAGCTTTGTGGACTACATCAGTGTGAGCGAGTATTACTGCCTTCCTCACTTAAAAATCATGCAAAATTCCAGGCTTTTGCATTCTGCTAGTGCTAACAGCTCTGTTAGATGTGTTTTGGATCAAGCATGGAGGGCATTTACATGGCTTCAAGTTGTAACAATAAGGGAAAGAGATTTCCTGTTATTTATTAGCAGCCAAGTCATATGGTCATGAATGCTCTTGGCTAGAACGTGCATTGCAACACTTGTTCGTACAAAGCAATTCTTCTAGAATGGGTGCAAGACCAATTTCTGGTTGATATTATGCACTGGTCCTGACAAATCCTTTATATTCACCTTGAGACCCTTGAGTGTGTAAAAACTGAGAGGGCTTCACAGATGTTGCATTTGATTAGCTGACCGGGAGGCCATGTGCTGGCCTGAGCTCACCTTGCAGCAAAATTGCCTTGTTCTCTGTGCCATGTTCTGTGTGCCATCCTACAGGGAAGCCACCCTTTTAGAAAGGCAGAGAACAGAAGAAGGGTGAAAAGTCACCTTTTGTGAATGTTTTCCTCTCCCGAACAGCGCTGTAGTTAGTCTAGTAAAGCTCAGAACACTTCTCTCTGTGGCTTAGCAATGAAATCTGCTGGGTGAGCTGACACAGGTTTATATGTACTGATTTATATGTACTGATTTCTTGCTGCCCTGTGGCTTCATGCTATCAGCTGTGAGGTAAAGGATAGTTTATATAATTAGAAACCATGCAGTCAGTTTTCCTTAAACATCATAAATCCATTTTTTTCCCCTTCCAAATGATTCCTTTCCTCTGCTTCCTCCACTCAAGCCCAGAGAATCTGGCAAAAAAAAGACTAGTCAAGGTGGAGCTAACTTCTCAAGGATGAGCTACCACCCAGGACTACCAGTGAGATACTCTCCTCCCTCTAATCCCCTGCAGCCAGCCAAGTGTTTTGTCCCTGCCATTGAAGACTTTTGTCTTTTAGAATGTTGAGTAATGCCATGCAAAACAGCACTTAAAGTGTCATAAACAAAATGAATGCATCAGGTGCAATCACAGAATTACAGAATATGTCAAGTTGGAAAGGACCCACAAGAATCATCGAGTCCAACCCTTAGCCCTGCACAGGAACATCCCCAACAGTCACATCATGTGCCTGAGAGTATCATCCAAATGCTTCTTGAACTCTGTCAGGCTCCGTGCTGTGATCACTTCCCTGGGGAGCCTGTTCCAGTGCCCGATCACACCCTGGACGAAGAACCTTTTTCTAATATCTAACCTAAACCTCCCCTGACACAACTTCAGGCCATTCAATGTCAAAGTATGGCTATTTTCAGGAAAAATGCATAGCTTGCCATGTAGTTTGGGGCTGCTATTCCACTGCATGGTTTGGTGCTTGCAGTATTGCAGATTTTCTAATTCCAGCCAAGACTCAAAATGAGGTAACAGCCCACACAGATTTTGATTGTCTGGTTCTTGTCTTCTGTGTCTTGTTAAACTAGACTTTGAGCTCTGTCTTCTCTAGTTCTTACCTTCCCCTTGTAAGAATGGCATTCCATTTCTTTCATTCTCTTGATAAACCTTTTCATGTCTGCTCTAGGTATAGTTCATCTGTGGCAGTAAAATTGTACATGATGTTCCAGGGGTAGTCTGTGTTTCAGTGCATAGCATACTACTTCTGTCTCTGAGTAGCTCATCTGCAATATTGACTAGATTTGTTTTCTCCTTTTTGATGGCTGGATCATAATACTGGCTCCAAGCCATTTCTGGATTGCCTACAGCACGGTCAAGTATCTTCCCCTCTTCTGTGGGTGATCTTTCAGAATTTGAGTTGTTGTTTAGCCTACAAGCGTTGATCTTGCACTTCACCCTATTTCATACTACTGTATTTACTACTAGATTTACTTTTGAATTAAATCCTGATTTGTTTCCAAATCCCCAGGATCTACTTCAGCCTCTGTGTATGCTCATATTAGCCTGAGAGCTTTCAGAGCTGAATCTTTTCTCCTTTGTCCTTACTTGTAGTAACTATTTCGATGAGACCATGCTGTTAGGTGTATCAGCTCTCTAAACTCTTTAGGATGCTCTCTTACAAGCAGATGACTGGGGGCTGTGCCTTCAGAAGGGAGTGTGGGTGCAGAGTGTCTCACACTGTGCACACCATCTTTCTCACTGTCAGTGGAGCACAGGGGTCACTGACCACAGCAGCACCAGGCCCTGCAGCAGGCCCTTGACTTTCCACTCAGTCCAGCTCTGCTCCCCTGCCAACTGGGAACGGGGAGTGACTTCTGCCCATTTGGCTCTGAGGTGTTGTCCCTGCATCCCTTGCAAATGTCACTAATGTCTCTAACATTAGACGGATGGTCTCAGAATTTTCTGACTTGTTCCTGCACAGGCACAACACAGGGGCTGGCTTGCCACTGCCAAAACTTGTCACCTTGTAGTTGCTGCATGCTGGAGTGTGCTGGCCTGGCTCCCTGAACACACGGTGCCTTGCAGTGTCTGTGCATAGCAGAGATGATTGAGAGAGATGAAGGCTTCTTCTGTTTAAGTCCAAGAGCCTCATCTCTCCACATGTAAGGGAGGTACCCAGTCTGTTTGTAGCATGCAGATACAACCTGAGAAACACAGCTGTCACCAGCACTGTTTGATTCCATGTCCACACCCAAATGCTTTGTGAGCCTGACTCCCTGCACCAGTGTTCTCTTTTTTTAGCAACCCAAATCAGGGCCTGGCCCACCCAGTTTCAGCAGGCAGGAAGGATGAAACATCCTGAGAACCCTGCCTGACTGCAGGGAACTCTTCTGTATGCTCAGCACAAAGATATTGCTGTGTTGTCATTGCAACCCTATTATAGCTAAGTATTCCATATGTGTGTCTCCTGCTTTAGTGTAAATATGTACAAGTACCAGAGGGAGGGTAGTCCTCTTATATCCAAAAGAAAAAAAAATCCTTAAAAATGCTGTGTTCCAGCTAGTGAAAATCTTGAAGCACAGACTGTCAATGTTTGCAGTGGAAAGTTGCTCTTTAGGGAAAGATTGTGTCCCACCTTGTGCACTATTTGTGGTACTGAGTGTAACAGGGTACCCAAAGCATGGTCTGCACTTTTCTCTGTTTCCTGCAGGTAATGAAGCTCCATTACCTTACTAGACAAGTCATCTGTGATTGCTGCTAATCTTTGCTGCTGGGACACTTAGAGCACAGGAGGGAATTTGGATCAGTCTACCAGAATAAGCCCTCTCTGGGCTTATTCTCACCCTCACCTTCCATCTGGGAGGTGCAGATAGTTGTATACAGCCGGGGCAACACTGTTCTTGCTGGTGATGATCTAATGCAGCTCTGCACAGCATGGACAGGAGCAATGAAACGCAACATGGATTGTGTTCCTCATATGTTGGTGGCTACTTGCATGGTGTCTTTGCTCCGTATTCCTTGAGTCTGGTATCTCTGTATTGTGACTGTGACGTGGCCTTTAGTGTGACAAGAAGGTTTCTGAGTCCGTGAAACTGCAGGGTCCACTGGGCTAGTACTGAAGAGCTGTTCCTCTTTGCTACCCTGCAGTTCAAACATTGATATTCTTTTTTATTCCTCAACTTTTCCTTGCTCCTTTCTGGAGGCATGAGAATAATAAAAATTTCCTTTTTTTTTCCTCTGCTTAGCTGAGTTTAGTTTCTTGTTATTTGTAGCAGCCTCAGCCTACATGGGCAAGTGCTCCAAGGTTTAATTTCCAGTATTTTTGATTCTCATCTTACTGTTCCTCACCACCCCTTTCCCTTTCCTGATTTAGAAACCATAGCTGTGCTTGAGATCATGTCCACTTCTATTTCCTTGAGTCTCCTTCATTCCACTTCTATTTCCTTGAGTCTCCTTCTTCATTACAGACCATTGATAACCTGGAATTATTCTTGTCCTCTCATGGACATGTTGTTAATTTCATCTTTTGCAACAGGAACAAGTTAATTAAATATCTCTTCAGCTTTGTAAAACAATTGTGTTAAACAGAAAACACAAATACCAAATATCTTTTCTTTTTGGAGTCATCTTTCATTCCCTAGGGATGTATATAAATCCAAAAACAAATTATAAGGAGGGATATTTTTTCTTAATCTCTCTGCTCCTTTTCCCCTTTCTTACTTTGCCTTTAAAAAGACTTGTAGCTTAGTCTCCAAGCACATGTGTTGTTGCCTGTATCTGAATAGTCACCCCTGAAGTAATGTGAAGAAATCTTCAGCTAGTAGATATTAGCACAGCTCAGTGCTGGGTAACCCAGTGAAGATGATTTGAGTCATCGATAGACCTGCACCAGCCTATCAGTTCCTGTTCTTGCACTAAGTCCTACCCAGGCAATTCATTACAGCAGCAGCCAGTTGTTCTGGCTTCTCTGTGTTTCAAGAAGAACTGCCCAAGGAGAGGTTAAATACTGTGGTGATAGCATGTACTGTGGCCAAGTCTATGTCTCAATAGCATTTATGGAAGAAAATGAGAGCTGTCGTGGCAAACATGATGAGGAGGAGTTACAAGGGTTGCTGAAGCAATTCTGGTGACACATTACTAGAGCAGGATCTTGTTAACGGATTAGTGTTTAAGACAATTCTTCAGCATTCTGCAAGTCAGGGCAGTTCTGGATAATGTACATTTCTCAATTAGGGAAGAGATTGACAAGGTAGCAGGAGGCTCCAAACAAAAAAATTTCTTCACAGTAATTTAATAAGGAGGAGGGTTTTTTTAGGATTAGCCCAAGTGAGAGACTGAGTAAATGCTGCTTGACTCAAGCCTTAGATGAAACTATACAATTTGCTCTTAAAGGTGCAGGAAGAAAAACAAGATGGAAAAAAAAATCGAAGGGTCACAGATATTAAATAATTACTGCTGCATCCACTGGCTTTGGATCCCTCTCCAGCTGTTTGCAATAGGCATGAGTTCAATTAAGTTGGTAGCACAGCAATAAAAAAGGACAGCTAAAGTTTGAAGTTTGCTTATGCAGTAAGCTCTGCTGTAAGTAATTTCCAACTTGTACATAAGCTGTTTGGACTGGCTGCTGCCAAACAGAATCTTGGATATTCTGTAGCTTGTGCTAATATAGTTTTAGCAAAGCAACCTATCCTGTTGGTGTTTTGTTAGGGGCAAGTCAAAGCAGCGTTCTAAAAGGAGGAAGTTACCAAATACCTTTTCAAAGCCTGAAACAGCACTTACCTTGGTTTGCTTGTGGCATACTTAGTGTATCCTTTATGCAAGTAATGAGAATGAAGTCATAGGATGTGGGATTATTTAGGTGACACTAAAGGTGACACTAAATGTACCAGAGCATTTGTGGACCAGATGGGATGTGAGCACTTTGTGGGGAAACTCCAGTCTCTGTAAGCTATGTAGGAAACTTTGGGCTTAAGATGAAGCTGTGAACCTACTCTGGGAATCAGTCACATGTCTACTCCTTTATGGATTTTCTTCTTTCTCTTTAACAACAGAACCATGGTTAATTGAGTGACATACATGCTTTGCTACCATAGGGTGTTTCTGCTCAGACACTATTAAAAAAAATTTTTAAAAAGTCTAGTTTTTAATACGTTTTTCCAGCTTCAGTTCCTGCAGTTACTGCGCCTGAGTTTTACTTTAATTATCATGTTCAGGGAGACCTGACCTCAATAATATTATCTGGTTTGGACATACCAGGTAGATTAAGACTCAGGCTAGAGCAGAGTCCCAATTTGGATTGAAGGCTTCAAGTTCCAAGCATAAACAGACGATTAATAAAATAAACTTGGCAGTAAATCCTCTGGCAGTGGTAATCAATCACAGCCCTATGACAGTCTCAGCTACAGCAGCACTACCAAGTGAAAAAGCAAATGTGGATGAGGGTCCTTGCATATTGAAAACTTGTCTCCCAAAGTTTCATAATGAAAGATACTCCCTCAATAAAGTCGGAAAGGAAAGGTTTAGTAGCTATTGTTTGTGTGTTTATCCTGATAAAGGATGTTCTCTTCTGGGAAAGGACACTCAAACTTAGGGACAAACCAAGTCATAAGGTGTGTTGGGTGTATACTGTGGTTTTTTCCTCATAGAAAAGTTTGAATATGCCTTTCCTGAATACTTTAAAAGAATTATTTAAAATGTATTTGTGCTTAATATTTAAAATATTGCTAATATATTAGTATGCTACTAAGAAACTTGTGTGCAACCATGAGGAAAAGCATACCCTATGGAATTTGGACTTGCATTTGCAACAATGGGTAGCAACAGAGCTGTGTTGCAAACTTTTTTGTGACTTTAATTATACAGGCCTAACCTTTTCCATTCTAATTTGCACAGCCTGTAGGCAGCCTTTCTTTCCCAAATTAGCTCCAGATCACAACTGCAACACAGCTGCAGTGTCCTGCACCGGAGACTGAACTCTCTTTAACTTGTGGCTACAAAAGTATGGTGAGGTCCTCACTTCAAGAACTCTACTGGTATTGACTTTTCCTTCAAGGAAGAGCAATTTGTCTGGCAGGGCCCTCTGTAAATGCAAATATTCTCTCAGGAGGTTTCTATTCTAATGTTAATATAGGATTGTTATGAATAAAGTGGGTTTTGTTTCCTTGGCAGGTGCCTTGGTAACTGGGCAGCTTTGAAGGAGAAAATATGAAGAACATGCTTGGCTCATCAATCACTGATGCACTAATGTCATCCCAGTGTCCATATGTGAAAGAAAAAGTAACTCTCTGTCTTGATTTCAGGTAAGTGCCCACTGTATACCACACCTCACTTGCCAAGTTTTGGGAGAATCTAGGAAAATTACAGTGTCTGAAATTCAATGTCTGAAATTAATTTCAGAAAGGACAGTGGCAAATTTCGGTCATGTGCAAGGTATGAGGTGCTGTTACCTTAGGCTCTTTCAGATCAGAGAAATGCCATCCAGCTTACCAGAGGGGCTAGAGCCCCTCTCTGGAGTCTGATGTGTCATCAAATACAGACACTACGCAGAGAGGGCTTTCTGTAGCCAGGAGTGCTGGTCGCAGCAGAGCACAAGCTTCCTCTGTACCCGAGCCTAATGCGCTGTTGAGTGTTGAGAAGCATGGTGCCTATAGTTTATTGGCAATTGGACTACATGATCCTTGTACTGTTGAACTATTCTGATGAGAGTGTGCCATGGTTCCTTAGCTGACTAAGAGCAAAGACACCAGTTCATCCTTCCTGTGGCTACTGACCTAGCTAGGCAGGTCAGACCACATTTTGCTCAGAAGACAGATGGGGAAAACATCGATTCCAAGTTGGCAGTTGTTCTATCACAGGACTAATAGTACTTTATTGTTGTCATGAAGGAATGCCTGGCAGTTGAATGAACTAGATCCTTGTGGAGTAATCAATGGAGGACACCTAGGGAATTTGAGATACAGCAGTCAGATTATAGTGCTTCCTGATAGCTTTTTTTTAAAATTTCTGGTGCTTTGAGTCAGGGAGTTCTTGGATCACAAAGGTGAAATCATCATACTTAAGAACTCTATGTGGCATTTTCTTCCCTGAAAGATTATTCCCTTTGAATGTGTAAAATATTTGACATTTTATATTCCTTGCATGCATCAAGGAGTCATGTACCTGACCTGATATTATATGACAGTATTTTCTTTTTTTAAATCTACTGCTCTTGTTTGAAGTCCCAGAGTTATTGTATGAGAAGAAACAGTGAATAGTGTTTTCCTCTTCACTTTCACTACTCCACATGTTACTTTCTAGACCCCTATCCCTTCCTCTACACCTTTGTCAGGTTGCACAATCCTGGTCTATTTGGGCATCCCATACATAGAATCTGCTTTGTTCATTTGACCAGCTGTACTGCTTCTTTTGGGACCTTTTACTGTTACTCTGTATCAGAGATGGGCAAATGGACTACAATTTAATGGAATATTCAGGATGCAGGTGTAATGTGGATTAATGTTGTGATATAACTTTGTTTTCTTTTGCTTTTCTGTTCTCTTGGTAAGTAGTTTGCTCTGAGACCAACATGATGTCTTGAAATAGTCTCTGTCTCCACAAAACACGTACTTCAAGGTTCTCCTTTTAGGGGATTTTTATAATTTTGTATGATTCCTGTCTTAAAATTCTGCATGATAGTAGTTGATCTTCTGCCTTTGGGTGTCTGTAGAAATGGTGAATCTGATGCTGATATAGTTCAGGCAGAAAAATGATAAATCAATTGCTTGTACTGGTCAGGACTGAATCAAGATCTGCTTCCCATTTTGTGGATTTCCTAGCTGCTTGTGCCTGAAACAGTTCTTCACAGCATCTAGAAATCCAGTATTATCTGAGTGATTATTGTAAAATATTTCACATTTTACTTCAGAGTAATTAAAATAATTGGAACAGTAGTTCCCTGGGATTTCCCCATTCCACTGCCTTCCTGCCCCCATGTTTCCTTTATACCTGAAGTGTCCAAGTCCTTGTTTAAGGTAAGCATTCTGGTTTTGTGCCATCAATGTCTTAGAGAATTCTGAGAAACACAGAAAGCACTGTTTTGGCATTCTGCCACTGTATCCTGTTCATATCTGACTTTTTAAACTTCTTTTGTTTATTCTTTTACTTTTGCAAACTTCTATCCCATTCTTTACTCGAGGTTGTAATATCTACCATAGGATTCAGAACAAGGCATTCTGTGTGCATCAGTCTGCTTTCTCCTACTTGTCAGTTTGAAATTTCTGTATGGTCTTCCTGATGTGGAGTACAGATCCTGTTTCCATCTCACTTCTGGTGGAAATTTGGTCATCCTTTAGTGGGCCTAATCTACTCTAGAAGCTCCCCAGTCCCTGGTGAACCTGAGCCTCACTGCCTTACTCCACTGCTTTAGTCATGCATTGAGACTTTGCCTCCTCACCAGCTGGGTTATTGTGGGGGTCCTTGTCTTTTGCATCTTATGTCCTGCTTCCAGAATCTCTTTGCTTTCTTTTATGTGGTGCCCAGTTAGACCACAACACCTGACTCCTTCCCAGCATTTCCCAGCTTGTCCAAACTTTTTTTGAAGTTTGGCAGTGTAGCACCAGAGGGCACATCAGTACACTCTCTCTGGAATCAGGAACTAAATCTGTTTGGTACCTGGCAACTGAGCCACATAAGGCTGTTTCCTGTCCCTTTTTCTCTGCTGCAGGGAAGTCTTGTCAGTCCAAGAAGATCCTCAGACACCTTGTGCAGAGATGGGGACCATTGACCAGGAATATTACATCCTTTATCACTTTAGTGCCTTTCTGTCATGAAACTAGGGCTGGAAAAGCTTTTCAGTGCCCTAAAAAAGCCTCCTCAGTTTTACCTCTTTCCTTAAGCAGCAATGGGGTTTTTGCCTGCTGGTGAGACTGTTCAGGGATTGCCATGTTGGCTCTGTGTTGTGTGTTCTTCCACCTATGGCACAACCAAGTCACAAGAAAGGACTCTATGTCTGAGGATCATGGGGTGCCTGGAATTAATATGTCTTTGCACCACCTACACACAGGTCAGGTAATCATGTGACACTTGATACTTTACCCTGGAATTGTCACCCTCTAGCTAGGCTTCTGACTGCATTTCTCTTGCACATCTGGACTGACTCAAGTGTTCCTATATGGGATGGTGGTGCAGCTTCCAGTTAAAGAATTGAGAAGCAATTACATTATATGTGTCATTAACAACCATATTCATCCTGTTTTGTAATAATTTATGCTGAGACATTGACTGAATTTAAATTATGAGAAGCTGAGGCTTATCTTAACCTATGTTTCATTCAAAAGAAGCTAGCCTTCTCTGAAAGTCAGTCTTCCTGTTACTTGGGTATGGACTTAACATAAGGTGAAAGGAAGAGCTCCAGACATGTAAGGTGTATTTGCATCAGCGTGTTACTAAGCTGGTGATCCCTGAGCTGTAGAGAGGTCAACGGAAGGTCAGTAAGGTGGAGGAAAAGAGTCCCTAGAGGTTGAAAAGTTTATTGCAGCAGAGCAAAGCAAATATGTGCCATACATGTATCTTGTGATGTTCTGTCTTTACTTGCCTTCTGAAACAAATCTTTGTGTAGGGCTATGTGGTAATATATATCTTCTAGTAATTTTGGTGGTACTGAGAAAACTTAAAACTGAAAAAAGGATTCCCAAGAAAAGATTGAGAAATGTTACTTTAGGTTAACTTTAGGTTAGAGTTTGTGCTTGTGTTAATTGATTGCCAGCTAACTTGCTGTCACTAGCAGAAGTGGAAGTTCTTATTTAGACAACCTGCAAATATTCATATCAGAAATGTTTATGACACAGAAGAATTTTTCCAGGACAGAAATGTGTGGGTGGCTAGGTGACCACAATTAAAATTAGCACCTAAGGAATTAAAGAAGAATGAAAAAATTGAATTTAGCTGTTGCTATGAGGGCAAATTCTTGTCTAGCTGAATGTGCAATTTCAAGGAAGTTCAAGGGAGTTTAGAGGCACATGCCACTGATTCTCCATCCGTTTATGTCGGGTCTGTATCTGGTCTAGGACTGAACATTGTCTCTTTTGAGCATGAAAATTTTATGCATTGGTCCTGCCCATAATTTCTGATTTGTTCTTAATTATACCAAAGAAGGAAATACACTCCGCGTCCTTGCAAAATTTTCATGGCTTTCTGATTTGGGGTGTTGCAGGGTGTAGCTAATACTCTGAGAAGGCTTCGGGATTCCTGGATGAAGGGTGTGATGAAAGAAGTGTATTGTTATTGTTTTAGGGGAGGAATCATGCTACTGGGTAAGCCTCTGTCACTGAGACTTGCTGGACTTGTTTGTTCTGACTTGCCTATGACTCCTTTCTTTCTTAATTCAGGAGATAAAGCCTCAAGTCTATGCTGAGATGCTGCACAGTGTGTTGTGGCGTTCAGGACAGTGCATCTCCTGGACAGAAGAGCTTCTTGCCAGCCTCTCAGTGGTAGCCAGAGGTGAGTGCCACAGGCTTCTGTCTTGCTCCTTGGTAGCTTGGGCAGCATGGCTATATCGTGTGTAGATTTATAGGGCAGTTTGAGCTTTGACCGAGAGTGTGGGGGGAATGGCACCAATTCTGAGCTTGCTTCTGATTTGATCTGCCTTTCATGCATCAGTAATCCTTCTGATATTTCAGCCTTTCTCCTCAACTGAAATGCATTTGTTTTCTGAGAATTCTGCAGCTCCTCTGCAGCATGGTGTGACAAACTGGGGTGGCCTATGTGGAAAGCAGGTGAGAGTCATCTTACTGTGCCCTGACTCTGATCTACTGTCTGTGCTTGTGCAGTTAAAATGTGTTGCAGTTTCAACTGCTGAACTAGAGGATGAGAGGAGTACAGTTGGTAATAGTAGCTTCTTGTGCTCTTGTTTATTTTCATGGACTTAGTGTGCAGCCAGTGAAGTGTTAATCTGTGCAGAATCAGCTTGGAAACACACCAAATCTGGCACCTGACTGTTTCTCCCACCCTGTCTTGGAATGAAAATCAAACTGAAAACCTACAAAGACTACAACTACTAGTGTGGTGCCTCGTTTTTGGAGTAGATTTCAACCAGTCAAAGAAGGACAAAGGGAGGCAGGCAGAGCTACTTTTGAAGGCTGAAAAGCAGAGATCTACTGCCATAATCTGTGACTGCCAAACTAACAGAACAAGATACTTTTCTATGACCAACACAGCTGGAAATGGAAATTGAAGTGGTAAAGATGATGTAGAAGTTACAGAACCTTATCCTAAACCAACTGTAATCAGTGGCTTGTACTTAATTTTTTCTTTACACTGATATTGCCTCTGACATGTTGATGGAGATTGTAAAGTCCTTATGCAGTGAGTAGCCCTCCTACTTCTATTAAAGCTGATTTCAGAATACGAGAATCTTTTTCAAGATGTTGGCTGTGGGAGTCAACTATAGAAAGACACATTATTGATCAAGGGTATTTCAGTTGTTGGCAATCCAGTTGTGTCCCACAGACCGTTGAAATGGTACAGGAGCCTAGCTCTATTCCAACAATTAAAGAGCTCCTAGCTTCCAAAGAGTTGTATGCAAAATGGATGAGAGAGTAAGGAACAACAAACCTTCTGTGCTAATTGCACAGGTGATCCAATAATCAGGGAAGCCTGTATAAGCACCATTTTTCCATGATGGATATAGTTGCTGGTAAGACATCCCAGAGACTGAAATGCTGCCCTTGAATCTTCATGTAAGTAATAAGAACAATATTTGGAGCTGTTGTCTTTACCCAGCTGAAATGTGCTCTTGGGAAGCAGCAAGACCTTAGCAAAATTGGAGGGTTAAGGGGAGGAGCTCAATTAGTAAGTGGCAAATACATTACTGATGCTTTATCTGACTGCAGAGTGGTGGCATGCAGCACCTACTGTTTTTGTGGGATGTTCAAGGGTGTGGGGAGATCAAGCTGATTCAGTGTGACGCATAGAAGAACATACATTTTGTTTCTCTCAGCAGATCCCTTCAATGTTTGGAAGTTTTCCATTGTATCAGAATTGTTTTAGGAGAAATTAAACATTGAGTAATTGAGACTGGTAGGTAACTGACCTCATCCAAACAAGGGTCTCACAGTACTTAGGCAGGCACTAGCTTCTTCTGTTTCAGTTCTCAAAGAGTAGAGGTTGTTCCATTCTTTTAAGTACGTGTATCCTGAGTATGCCACAAAAGAGCATAGGAGACATGTTAGGTTGGTGTGGTTGCTTGTGGTAAAGGTGGGAGTGAAATCAGCATATCTTGCTTTGTGGCCCTGTGCTTTTGCTACAGGGCTCCTGCACTAAGCCAGGTGCATTTCAGTTGCTGCCATTGCCAACCACCCTGCCAAGGCAGATAGATTTAGGGACCTAGTTCGGATTTTCCAATCTCACCCACCAGGCCAGCAGATTAATCTGTTCAGTTGCCCTATGAAGAGTGTCTAGTAAGAGTGATTGTAGACATGTGCCTGAATCCAACATTGACTGGAAAAACCAGACATGGCCATAAATGCGGAGAGATCCTCCTCAGCAGATGTGCCACCCAACCTCTGCCACTGACTCTTCTGAGAGTACTGGATTATCAGTTAGCAGGTGTATAATAATAAAAAGTGCAATAATAAATTCATTATAGGAAGGCAGCAGCAGATCACATAGAAGAGGTTGCGTGTTTTCGTCTATGCAGAGTGTGGCAATACACTTCAGTAAACAGTTGGTACCAGAAAACATTAATCTAAAGGCAAATCTAGTTTGGAGTGCTATGAGGGCTTATCTCAAGAAGTAAAAGAATGTCGAGGGCAGATCTGTAAAACAGAACAGGGTAGCTGTTCCCTGCTTATCCAACAGCTCAGTGACTAGGAACACATGATAAAGTTATACATCCTTTTCTTGTCTGAGAAGACATTTTCTGATCAGTTTGTTGGTATCTTTTGCTGAGGCTTTTGATAGCTCACAGTAACTCAACCAGGAGAGATGGATAAGCTCAGTACAGTGAATCAAATCCGTCAGGCAGAGGTGGGAGCTGAACATTCATTAATTGCATTGTGAATGAATATAGTAACATTTTAGGGAGTCTGGTACATGATGAGAGAGGAAAAACAGTTTGTCACCTGTGTATTGTTCTTGTCTTTTGCTTTTGGGTAAATGTTTCAAATTCGAAGGTAAAGAATTCATTTGGTGCTGATCAGGAATCTAACTTGAAATCCTACGTGTTTTCTAGTTGGTTTCACAAGGAAGACCAGACAATTTCAGCTCTGTCAAATTTCAGTGCAACTCTTCTTCCTAATGTGCCAATATCTACTAATGTAGCTTTATTTCTTGCCATATTTCACTTACTAAAGTATTCTGTATTGAAGTTTGATTTAATATATCTCTATCTAAACATAACTTTAGTGTATCTTAAATACTTAATTCTATAAAAACATAGCTATTTTCACAATAATTCTTTTGGATTTTTTTTTTTTCAGTATAGAATAACTTTTTGATGATCAAACCACAATGTTTGGCTCAGAGCCAAGGTGTGTAAACTAGGAGACTTAATAGTTCGCTTTTCCAGAGCCAAATTAACTGTGATATGAAATGGAGAGGTGCTGCTGTCATGGATTGTCTTGGGCCCTTTGGGAATGGTGCATATTTTCAATGAGAACAGGGATTTTTCGCCGGTAGTATTGCCAAGATAAGCAGTTTCGTACTGAAATAAAAGATCTTGGGTTTGAAACTTCTCACGAATTCACTGCAGACTGAGAGCTGCCAGACATAGGCTGTGAGGAGTTGGTTTTCAGAACAGAGAGGATTTGGCTTTCCAGGTGTCCCAGTGGAATTTGGATGCTGATCTCTTGCTAAGGTTTGCTCCTGCAGTATGAGAGTTATCTCATTCATAAGAGGGTGAATGGATTGGTGTTACCTGAATTCCCTTTTCTGCCCCACTAAGAGTTAGTTTGTAGCTTACTGGAGTTTGGGCAATAAAAAAAGTGGAAACCTGTGATATAAGGAAGCAAGACAAGTGGGATTGATTCTGGAAGGCATCTACACAGACAGCTGTGGTATTGGGGCTCTTCTGAGGAAAATGCCTATCTATTAAGTACTGCCTCTTTGCCACAAGAAGAAAGAAATCATGCAGCCATGGTTGAAGGTGATGAAATAATTTCTGCTTCTGCTTTCATCAGCACTGCAGAGGATCAGTGCTTCTCTGACCAGTGAGTGTTGATGGAGCAGAATTTGCTTGGTTACTAGAGTGCAGAGAAACCATGTCTGATTCCTAAACAGGGGGTCCCACCTGCCACTAAATTATTTAACTATGGAGCTGGATGTCCCAAGCACAGGAAACCCTGTCAGGTGGTTATTCTGGTAGAGCATGACAAGCTTGCCCTCCATGGCACAATAGCAAAAAGGCTACGGGAGCAAAGACCTAGTTGGAGGTGTAACGTGTATGAATAATGAATGCACTGAGTGGTCATAACCTGAACAAGAACTGGCTTTCACTAACCACCCTAGCCTCTGTCTCAACAGAGCTAGGCCAACCTAGTTGTGAGATAAAATAGACAAAAAACCCCCAAAATATGGGGGCTGCTGAGCTGGATTCTGCACACAGACAGTACAATTGAAGGATACTGGCAATTGTACACTGTGGGAGTTGGTGAGACTTGGTCCTTCCATTGCAAAAGAAATTTTTTTTCCTGTTCTGTTACTTATCTTAGCAAGATGGAAGTTGAAAACATCCTGCTAAAGGGAGGAAACCTTTTTGGTTTTGAAAAGATATTTCCACTTTAACTTGTATATCCTATATACAAATATATACCCTACATACATATTATTTACCTTTATGGGGATGTTGGTTGACACCATGGGGGTGTTGGTTGATGAGAAGTTCAACATGAGCAGGCAAGGTACACTTGTAGCCCAGAAAGCCAACCATGTCCTGGACTGCATCAAAAGAAGCATAGCCAATGGGTTATGGGGTCCCCAGGATAAGAAGGACATAGACTTGTTGGACTGAGTCCAGAGGAGGGCCATGAAGATGATCAGATGTCTGGAACACCTCTCCTAGGAAGACAGGCTGAGAGAATTGGAGTTGTTCAGCCTGGAGATGAGAAGGCTCTGGGAAGACCTTATAGCACCTTCCAGTACCTAAAAGAGGTCATAGGAAAGTTGGAAGGACTTTTTACAAGAGCATGTAGGGATAAGATGGGGGGAATGGCTTTAAACTGACAGAGGGATTTAGAGTAGACATTAGGAGGAAATTCTTCTCTTTGAAAATGGTGAGACACTGGAACATGTTGCCCAGAGAATCTGTGGATGCCCTATCCCTGGAAGTGTTCAAAGCCAGGTTGGATGGGGCTTTGAGCAACCAGGTCTAGTGGAAGGTGTCCCTGTCCATGGTAGGGGGGTTGGAACTGGATGATCTTTAGGGTCCCTTCCAACCTAAACCACTCTGTGATTCTGTGATATGAAAGCAGAAATATATGGAAGTGCTTCCTTTAAACTGTTTTCTGAAAAAAAATTCAAAGCGAAATCAGTATCAGAAGTGGAGTAGGCTTTTATTCCTCATCTCCCATGTTTTTTTTTCCTCTGGCATTACAGTAGTTCCTGAGGTATCTGTTTCCCCTTGCAAGTCTATATGACCTGTAGAGAACAAGCAGTTCTGATATGTTGGAGGAGAAGCAGGTCTGTGCTGCCAGTGTTTGTTGCTGTAGCCTGTATTTGCATGAAAAGGAAATAGAGACAGACTGTTGGAAGGACAGTGCTGCCTGTGAGAGCATGAGTCCCACAGGTAGTGAGATGCTTGGTTTTCTGAATCTTAAGCTTTTGTAGCTGAGGCATAAAGCCATATCTTGATGAAATCTGTATACATTTCAAGAAACACAGCAGTTACAATACCAGAGTACTGTTGCCTCAATATTTGCAGAGTCAGCCACATGCTGCCAGGGCTGTGCTGTGCTTTTTCTGTGCCAGGAGCAATGAAGGAATGGTGCTCCCATTGCCATTCAGGTGGAAGCACACTGGGGTGAGGACAGTTGCAACACAGGGAATCAGTCTGATTGAGATGGGTGGTAGGGGCTCAGGTTGGAAGCAAAAACTCTCCAGTGAGGAGAGCAAAATAAGATGCTAAAGCAGCATCTTTCAAGCATGAGAGGTGGCTAGCTAAGGAGGGGCAGAGGCATGTTGCTGAAGTGGGCTGTTCTGATGAGCCAAGAGGCTTGCCCTTGAGGGTTATAATTCACTGCCCATGAGGTATGCTGCAATTCCATAAACTGGGACTGTGAAAGACTGTGAACTGTGAGATGAGTGTGGGAGTGCTTCATGGGAGGCTGCAGTGTATTAAAGAAACAAGCAGAACAGTCCCACTGGTCTTGGGTTTTTATCTGAATCTCTCCATCAGTTAAACCCTCAGGGTTAATGGATAGTTTATACAGTGAAAGTCTAGATGTTGAGAAGTCAAGGCCTCACTGGAAGTGGTTGAGTTCCAATGTGTGTTATTTACGTGTTTTTACTGCAACTTGGATTTTGCAAAGAAAGTAACCTTGGCCAGCCTGGGATTTCAGGCTCCTATCAACTGCCCTGAAGTCAATTTTCAGAGCCTTGCCATCAGGGAACTGAGCCACTCTAGTGGGGAGAAAACTTGGGCTGTGCATTACCAGAATAGAACTTTGCCCTGTAAAGTAGGAACAACAGAAGGATAGGTACTGGGCTTCTCTGTAGTATGTGACTGAAGCAGAAGACTTATTCCTGGTCACCTGTCCTGTGTATTTTGGTAACACTAAGCTGCTGGTTGTGTCTACCTGCAGTTGTGATGCTGGCTGAAGCTATCCTGTTCAACTTTTTCTTCCCAGTATGCCACCTCTTTCAGCAGGTAAAAATTAGCCTGCTTACCTTCTTAAGTAATGGACTGGACTGAGATACCTGACAGCACTCTGACTAGCCAAAACCAAGGTTTTACGTGAGGAGATTAAACTTTTAGTTGTTTTCAACTCCCCTGTCACTTGCTGAGCATACCTTGACTGTCTGCAGACCTCTCAGCTGCTGCCTCTGTAGTGCTATCTGGTCTGTTGCTGGGATTTTTTGTCGCTGCTGTCAGTTTTGGGTTTTGTTTTTGTTTGCTTTGCTTGCCATCTCTTGCTTGTGACTTTACTTGGCTTTCTTGTCATAAGAGCAGAGCATATAACACCATTCTACTCTCCCACAACTTCACTGTCTTTTCCTCTTTGGGATTTGTGCACCATACCCCTGCTTTCACTGCTCATCTGCTCCCTCAGATCATTTCCTAAGACAGAACCTCTACTGGTATCCTACTCTGCTTTTACTGTGACTTTTTCTTTGACACCTTATAGTTAGAAAACCTGCAAGACTTATTTTCTCTGTCTGCCTTTCTGCCTCTTCTTGCCCCCAGCTTCTCAGATGTTGCTCAGAAATGACTGTGCCATGGGCCTGAAAAGGGGAAAACAGCATTTAATATGTCTGGTCCACAGAAATACAAGCATGGATCAATGGGTTTAAAACATTGTGGTGACTAGCCAGCTCAGACCTCCTCCCCAGGGCTGGTTGCTGCCATTTGTCACTCCAGGCATGTCTGAGAGATTATCTCACGTGTTTTTCTGTTACCTTGTGCTAATGCAGATCATGATGTGGAGACTCGGTGTGTGTCATGACAATTACTACATAGTGTGCTGTGGAATTACTGGGGGTCTTAAATAATTATGCTTAGGGTTTTGCATCATCCTTCTACAAAGTTACTGAGGACATGTGCAAAAATACAGTTTTCCTACTGTTCTTTTGCTTAATGCTGCACTGGAGGACATAAATGTAGGAGAAGGGCTTATATGCCTTTGTCCATGTGTGAGTCAAGTTCTCAACTCCTTTACAGATCTGTTGTTGACTTTCAGCAAATCCCTAAGTCTGGGTCTTGTTGCCATGTCACGTTTGCACAAGTAGCTCTTTCTCTCACAGACTGGCAGGAGACAGTATGTGGTCTCTTACAATGTATATGTGCCTTTGGTGCAATAAACCCCAAACCCTGTAGGGAATCAGTGAATATTGCTACTCATACCAACTAAAAATAACCAAAGCTGTATGTTATATGGCATCTCTGGTAGCCTAGAGTATCCTTGGTGTAGAACATATTTTATCAGTCATGAATTATTACGTATTATGTTCAGTTTAAGCACCTGTGTGGGCAGTCCCCTACACTTGAAATCTGTATAATATTTCTTGATGGGAAATTGTCTCTACAAGCAATACCTGCAAAACTCTTTCTCAGGGTGTATGTGAGGAAACTGAGGAAAGTAAGAACACAGGAAATTCTCACTAAATATAAAGAAAAGTTTTTGCCACGAGCATGGGCAGAGACTGGACCAGGCATCCTGAAAGACTGGGATATCTTTATCCTTGGAGATATTAAAACCTTGACTGGACAAGGCCTGGAGCAACCTGCTGTAGAGGGACCCAGTTTAAACAGGCGGTCCAGGGTCCTTCCCTACCTACCTCATTTTGTGAGGTTTTCCAGCTGAGCTAAGCTGCATACTCAGGATGTACTATTGTCTTTGTACTAGAGCTGAATTTCTCCCTGTTGTTTTCTTCAATACAGGTAGTGATCCAGATGGACAGAGCAACGAGGCGTTTAGAGCCATGGAAGATAGCAGTCATTGTTGTGTCAGTGATAGTAGGCTTAGCCCTCATCATTGGCTTGATTACATTTTTTTTGTGTAACGGTAAGTGCACCACTCTTTTTGTTGTCACGAGTCTTCAGGAATCTGTTGTGTTTCACCTGCTACTGTTGTCTTGTCTGATCATTTAAGTATATGATTCACCCCTAGTATAGAACCCCCATGAGAAAACTCTCTAAACCCTATTCAAGATCTGAATTGATTTGAAAACCTGCAAGAATACTTGAAGTACCCTTTACTTGAATCAGGGATTTCAGTTTTAACCCTCTATTTTTTTCTTGTTTTGCACTGGCTCCTCCACTGGTATCCATGGTGAACCAAAGGATAGCAGTATTCTGTATAAGCCAGAGGTCTGTCTAGTACTCAGGCTATGCATAGTAAGCTTGGTATTGAACAGGGGTTTTGTAGAAACTTAACCTGGCACCTCCAGATGAGAATATTACAGAAACAGAGAGGGCAGAGCTCCTGGGCTTTTTGGAGCTCAGGAGTCAGTCCTGATTGCCAAGGGCTCAGTTTCAGTAGCAGATCACAGAATTGTTAAGGTTGGAAAAGAACTTTACGATTACCAAGTCCAACCATCTTGGCTCATGACTTGAAGCCCAGTCATTCCATTCCCAGCCACTTGGCTCATGAATGAAGCCAAGTCATTCCATTCCCAGTCTCTGAGATACAAGTGTGAGTGGTTTTGAAATGCCTTCCTGCTGGAACGGAACTAATCATGTTGTCAGCTCACCAGGAGTCAATGAGGTCGTGGCTTGCATTAGGACACTAGAAGAAGCAGTGGCAGAGCTACATCTTAGCTTTGATTTTTGCCAACCCTATGTTTTGGGGTCACTCTACCATTCACTGGAGAACCAGATTTTAAACATAACCCAACTGCTGAATGGATGCAAATAGCTCTGTGTCACCTGCCTTTCAGAGGGTCAGGGACATGCCAGAGTGCAGCCAGGGAGGAGTGAGTGTGTCTACTGAGTCAGAAGGGACATATGTGGGCTGGTTTGTCTTATGCTGTGCTCACCTCAGGCCAAAAAAAAGAAAGACCCCAGAGAAATGTTGTAATGGGTATAATTTACAGTTACTTCAGATGGTTCTCAAAGAAGAAATGAGCCCCTAGCTGGTTCATAGAGCATCAGCATGGTCCAGATCCCCCTTTTCCCAAAGTGCTGCTAAAGCTGTAATCCCACAGCTGATAGGATCACAACCAGAGCCTGAATCCCTTGCTTGTGCCATATTCTATGAGGTACTGTTCATCTTTGAATTGAAGCAACTGCCTTTTTTTTTTCTCCTCTGTAGATCAAGACAGATATTACAATGTGTCTTTCTTAATCACCAATGTCAACTATGACCCTCAGTATGAAAGGCAAACCACAGATGAGTTCAGGAACCTAAGCGAAGAAATTGAAACCATGGTAAACTAAGATATTTTTCTGTTCATGCCTGGGCTATGGTGAGGGGTCTTGCAGTTGTGTGACTGGAAATAGTCAGAGGTGATTTTACCTCATCCTTACATGTCTGGCCTTACCTGTCTAAACCTTGCTGTAGTGGGTTAAAGATGTGTTGCTGACTGTGTGCAAGCAGATGGTAAGCACAGGTGCTGTCTGTTCCAGCAGCTCTGTGGTGAAACCGGCAACCATAGAGCAGAACAGACAGTGAAATTGGCCAACTCAGCTGTTTATTTTGGATCTGTATCCTCTGATGGAAATTTAATGGTAGCTTTGGTGTAGAGGTGGAGATCTGAAAGCATTTTCTTGTGCTTCAGAGGCTCATGAGACTGTTATATTATGAAAGCATGTACTTATTACAGGTGTATTTTAACACACCCTTTTCTTTTAACAGATGTCTGAAGTATTCAAGAACTCCTTTCTAAGTAAAAGGTACATCAGGTCCCACGTTGTCAGTCTAAGGTAAGTAATGTGGTGGCCTGGAATAAGCAGGGATGCTTGACCATATGGAGCATTTTGTGTTGTTTATGCTTGGGTTATACTGGCAGGATGAGTAAGCCTTGTCTGGTTGTCACTCTCCTGCAGTGCTCAAAATACTGAGGGCTCAGTTGCCTTCAGAGGTCAGCAAGGAAGAGAAATCTGGCCTTATACTTCTGCAGGTTGATTCCCTGAACACTAGTTTTTTGTGACTGTGATGCAGTAACTGGATTATTGAGTGATCTTTGTCTTCACTACTAGTTAACAGCTCGAGAGATGCCGAGTAAGCTCTTTATCATACTTATTGCTTCCCATGAAAGCTTGGGTTGGTGTTTACCATTCTGTATGGTGTACAGTAGGAGAGTACTATTCTCCTCCCTCTCTGGAAAGGTCTGAAGGAATAAATGAATCCACTGTGAGATACATAAATATAGACAAGGGAACATAGGCATAGATACAGTAGACAGAAGGAGGCAAGTGGAACATACAGATATAAATGTCCTTGGTGAGAGGTTTTAAGTCTTTCCTCTGCTGTAATTACGCATCACTCTCAGTGGTAAGAGCCATTGCTTCCCTCTCCTTCATGCTGCCTTATTTTGGAGTTGTATTTCCGTAAGGCTCAAATCTACTGTGGAATATTTTTTCCTATACAGTAAAGAATGTCAAACTTTCCACAAATATCCTTCTTCACAGCACTTCTGGGCTTTCTTGCCTTTACCTGTCTCTAGATGGAATGAGTAGTTTGCTTAAACTGTTCTACATTGTTTTCTGATGCTGGTTCCTTCCAAAAGCCTCCCATAGTGTACATCAACTGAAATTGCAGAACTGGGAGCTAGACTTCAAGAGATTTCTTCACAACTTTTAAGTTGATTGAACAGTGTATCTCTTCCACTCTTATTTTCACTACAGATACCTTGTGCAACTAGGCACTGGAGCAGCTTAGCTGCATCTCTGCTGTCTTTTCCTCAAGGCTTTGTTTGCATTCCTTGAGACTGTTGCTTTAAAATATTGGGCTCAACATTTTATAGTGACAGCAAGTGATCTCAAACTACTGAGTATGTTGTATCTAAATACAATGGATCAAACTGGCCAATAAATGGACAAGTGACTTAAATGGAAAGAAATGCCAAAAGACCTTTTTAACTTCTGTAGCTCTAAACTGGATCTTTTGAACGGCTGTCAGGAATGGCATGTTGGATATCTGTTGAAGGGTTTTAACTTGCTGTGTTGTTACCATTGCCATTTGTGTCCTAGTGACCAGGATCTGTGTAGAGGCCAAAGGGAGCAATCCCTTCTCTGCTTCTCAGCTCTACTGCTTATAAAAGTGTCCAGAAAATTCCCTCTGATCATTGTCATAGTGAGAACCTTTGGCTGCCTGCTGACACGTCATCACCTTCCTTTACTTGTGCACAGCTATGCTATTTGTTCTAGATGTCTGTGCAAACCAGACCTGTTCTCATATAAACAGGCAGACAGTACAAAGCAGAACCAAGAGCATTAGTGGGCAAAGAGGACAACACCACTCTGTTTGTGTTGGTTTGTAGCCCAGATCCTGGTGGAGTGCTTGCATCTGTTGTTCTGGTATTTAAATTTGCCTCTGCTGACAGAGAAGCAACGACCTGGGGTCATGTCAACCGTGTGTTGCGCAGAAGACTGCAAACAACCTCAATGGGCTTGGATGTTGACCAGTCTACCATTAGACTCACAGGCAAGTGCCTTAGGTTTGTGTTTTCAGCTAGGAATTGGTTCCTCATACTTTGCTGTTCATAGTGTAATGAGTTTCACTTTAGTATGCAAATATGGGCTATTCTTGTTTTCTTTTTTTTGCCTTTTCAAAACTGTATGTTAAGCTGACAGCCTGGGAACTTGGAAGAAGTAGCATGCAAAGCACTAAAACACACAGGTACTGATTTATGGGTGTGAGCTCTCCTCTGTCCATTAGAGGCTTTCTCTGTATGACCTACTTGTGTTGAATGAGACAGACCCTCTCAATTCATCAAAAAAACAACTTTGTGACCAGGGATTCACAAACTACTTTAAGGCACACATTGAATTGAACAAGAACCTGTATCACCAGGCACTGAAAGCAGAGTCCTCAAGCTATTAAAAAATGCAAAGATGAGATGGTTCCCTTCTTCACCCTCTACCATTTCCTTTGCTTATTTGACAAATTGCTGTGTTTGTAACAAAACATGAGGTTCCCTGGGCAGTAATCCTCTCCCATGAATCTGTCGCTGGTTACCATCTGAATCTGGCAGAGGGGGTTTTGTAGGAAAGAAATTGAAAATGTTGCAGTTTAGCTCCAGTCAGTCTCAGCACTGAGGATTTATGAAGACTGTTTTGACCACCTTGCCACACTAAAGCTGAAAAGATGCCTGTAAGTGTTAAGTACATATAACATGCATGTACTGTGCATGTTATATGTGTAGATGTAACTTGGACCTACTTGCAGTAGTAAGCCACTTTGGTTAACCTTGAGCTAAGGCAAGAAAGATATATCCTGTGGCCTTACACTTTCAGTGACAAACAAAAGCTTCACTGAACTTCTCCAACACAGCACATTACTCCTTTTACCATACTTCACTCCATGCAGCAATGCAACCCATTTAATTTGTGTTTCTGGGTACAGGGAGGAAGTCTGTGCTAAATCACAGAGCATATGAGATATACTCACTGTGGTATTTGCTTTTCATTTCAGAGTTGAATAAGGAAAAGGGAGATAACCTATTAAACAACTGTAAGTACAAATGCTTTATAGTAAAACTTCAGGGACATGGTTCTAGATGTTCTGTGTTTACAAAATCATGATGTTTTTATGAAACAAGTTGAAAAAAGAACTTATTTCATGTACTAGAGCAGAAGAGAGTGCATGAGACATGGAAGATGCGCTCATTTTCTTGTAGTCTTGCTGGCTCTGTGCTGTTTGTAGAATAAAGCATTCTGAACTGGTGGCGGGAAGCACTTGCTTTGATGTTGGTTCTGGGAAGTTGGGGATGTGGATAAGCTGCTGTTAGCAAGTTTGCACAAGCACTACAGTTGCTCTGGGCCAATAAAAAACATTTTCCCTCCTGCCCCCTCCTCCATGCAGAAACATTTGAGAACGGGTGTCTGTCAGATTTGAGCTAAAAGGGCAGAGGGTGGGAGAGGGAGAAGAGCTGATCACAGTGAGAGCAAGGCAGTGACTCAGCCCTGGAGATTGGTAGGTTCTCAGTCCATCTCTTGTTCTGTGCTCCCCCTTGAGGTCTTAAAGCTCCTATGGAAACAGGGAGAAACATAAGTACGCTCCCAGGGGACTGCATCAGTCCCCTGCATAGTCTCAAAGAGTTTGTATGTTAGTTTTCCATCTTCATATGGACCCTGAGAATTGGATCTAACTTTTTTCAGGTGGGTAACATATGATTGTGCAATTGGCACAGTGGCTGTAAGTAAATTTTTGGAGGAAGAGGACACTACTTTTTTGTTGCTGCTGTCAAGGCTAATTTGGAGGTGACCTGAAAAAAATCCTTTCTTTCAGTGTCTCAGATACACAGCCTTCAGTTCCCATGGGAGTACATATAGGCTGGTGTGTCTGGAAACTGGCTTAATGAAAAAGTACTGACTCTTCTATCAAACTTCCTTGTTTACCCTGCATCTATCCTGAGTCACTTGTGACCATGACACTTGGTTTCCCTGCTTTAGGTGAAGGTCATCTCTTGACAGACACCCTGCCCTGTTACATGTGCGTGTGCAGCCATGAGGGCCTTCAGTCAGCTAAAGCAGAGCTGTCTTTTCTTTGGCAGGCTGTGGAATACGGAGAGAGGCATTCTCCTTCACAGGAGTGGAGAGAATAATTGGTGGGCAGCGTGCGCGGGATGGAGAATGGCCATGGCAGGCCAGTATTCAACTCGACGGGACCCATCGCTGCGGTGCATCGATCATCAGCAATACCTGGCTAGTGACTGCAGCCCACTGCTTTAGAGAGTAAGTCATCAGCGTCTTTCTGATTCTAAAGGCCTTAGGACTCTTGGGTGCTCTGACCTTTTTGTGCCCCTCTAATGTCTGTATCTGCTGAAAGATAATGAAGTTTGACTCTTCTCTTTCCTTAGGCAAACCTGATCACATTGCTTTCTGATGCTTAAATGCTGATGCTAAGCTTCTTTGGGGATCTTGTTTTGTGTGGCTGTGACATAACCTCAAATATCTTACAGAGGAACTAATCCTCGGAGGTGGACTGCCAGCTTTGGGATTCTGCTGAGACCTCCAAAACAGAGAAAACTTGTCCGAAGAATTATTGTTCATGAAAGATATGGTAACGTTATCCTTGATCACGAACATGATGTGGCTGTTGTGGAACTTGCATCTGCTATTGAGTTCACAAGTGATGTGCACAGTGTGTGTCTTCCTGAAGCATCTCATGTTTTCCCAGACAACGCTTCCTGCTTTGTCACAGGTTGGGGAGCTTTGGAGAATGATGGTGAGTGTCTCTTGCCTTCCTGTGCCCTGTCTTTCCAAGGATATCAAGGATGTATCTTGTAGCCTACAGTTGAATTTAATACTGAAATATGTACAAAAAAGCCTTTGTGCATTATGCTAAAGAGTATCTGGTGATGATGAAAGATAGAGAAGGGTTATGTTTGGGAACAACTGAAGGATTTTGGTGGATGGGGGAACTTTCTTATTTCTGAGACATTGTCTAGGTAGATCCCTTAATTGCCTGTGATGGTAGAAAAGCTGTAGGAAAATCTGTCTACTCCTAATCTTTGCATGTTTTATGTTGCATACTCTGTCTGCAAATTGTTGTACCACTTCTCCTTCTAGGCTATAGTGTTAATCAGCTTCGACAAGCAGAAGTGAAAATTATAAGTACTGAGATCTGTAATAGTAGACAAGTATATGGTGGAGTGATAACACCTGGAATGTTGTGTGCTGGATACTTGGAGGGGGAAGTGGACGCTTGCCAGGTAAGTTTGTTTATAGGTAATAATAATAAGAAACTAGGTGGAGTGGAAACTTATGTTTTCTAGAAATAAAATACACTTTAGGGAGTCTGAAGTTTATGGGTTTCAATATCTCGACAGATGCAAATGAAGAGCTGCATGGCTCATGGGCTGAAGTCTGAACTTCAGTGCTTGGAGTTTATAATGCACCTATGAGAGAATACAAATGTAAGGGAGTGGACTGGGAGAGACTGAATTAGACATGGGCTGTCAGCCTCTGTCTTGCCAGTAAACTGTGTGAAACTTGAATTATAGCTGAGGTCTAGAGAAAAATACCTGTCAGTTGTAACGCAACAATTTAAGACTCGGATTAGTGAGGTGAACACTGTTTGCTTTGTTCTTACCTGTTGACATTTTTCTCCTTAGGGTGACTCTGGTGGGCCACTGGTACATGTGAACTCCAGAGGAATCTGGTATCTTGTGGGAATAGTGAGCTGGGGAGATGAATGCGGAAAGCCAAATAAACCAGGAGTGTACACACGAGTGACTTACTACCGAAATTGGATCCGCTCCAAAACGGGCATCTGAAACCTGGAGCAGGTTAAGTTCTGTGGGCTGTGTACAGCTATTCCTCTGACACATTCTACTTTGTGGTCACTGTCTAAAGAGCTGCTGGCTTAGCTTGTGGTCATGTATCCAAGCTTGGAGTAGTCTAGGACTTGAAATTGGTTTGGTCTACAACCAGATAGGAATGGACTTTATTCATGTGACAGTTGTTTGCTCAGGAAGTAGTCTGTCAGAGGGACAACTACCTTCGTCTATATGCAATATACGGACCCTGTTTTCTCCATGGTCAAATGCCTTGGCTCAAGCTCTGATACCCAGGCAAAGTGTTTGAGCCCAAACAATCATCTACCAGCATCCAAGACAAGTTATAACTGAAACGTGGCCCATCCATTTGCTGTGTGCTCACAAGGCCCTATCTATCCATAGACAAGCTACAATTCAGCTCTTGACTCCAAGGCTGCTGCGCTTCTGAATTCTTGAGCTTTTTCCTGCATCATTCCAGGGAGTGTACTATAATGAAGAATGGAAGATAGCTTAGAGAAGTCCTGGTTCCTAACATCGAGTTGGACTCTTATTTAAGCGAATAGAGAATTTTTCCTTGCTGTGTTTTCCTGAAAATGAATTTGTGGAAAACACCAGCTTGTGTCCACCTTCTTTGACCAAGTGTATGCGTGCCCACTCATCGCTTCATGTAAGCAGCCTCTACAACAGTATTTGCCATGAGAGTGGCTGCTGGACTTAAGACCGAAAACCACTTTATGTTCATACCAGTCTGTTGTCACATTAGAGTATTTGGCTGAATTAATTTCCATTTTTAACTATCCAGATTGTATTTCTCTGAATAAAAGCCCTTTGCTTTTTGTGCAGGATGGACGATTGTAACAATATTGGTATGACCATTGTCAAAAAAACCCGTCTCAAACTGCTTATTTTTGTGAATGCTGTTCTCAAGTCTTTATTATTGAATATGTGCATCTTCAGCTGTATCCTGTAAAAAAAAAGAGGTTTTTTATTACAGTGGAAATACCCATCTCCTTCAGAGCAGGGCAGAACTCCTGACTGACTCACTAATCTTATGTAAAGATCTCTCTCTTCTGATGGAAAGTAGGAATTGCCTGTGTTGCATTGTCAGACTGTAGCTAACTCATTTGATCTCAACCACACAAACCTCATATTCTCTCTGACTTGATGTTTTCAGGAGCCCATGTTTCTGTCTGCCAGGTAGGTCTCAAAGACTTTCTACAACTCAGCAGCAGAACACACTAATTCCTGGTGAAGATGCTTTTCTTGGTGAGTCTGCAGGTTCTCCAACACTTTATGTGCTGTGGACTTAATTGCTAGATAATGAGCCACTCAACTGCTCTCTTCTCCCTCTGTGGTCAGAAGAGGAAGAACTTGGTAGAGGAGCTACTGGCCCCACTGCCAATACTTGGAGCTGGTCCAGTGCACCAAGAAGAGTCTTACACAAGAAAATGCTAACAACAGGCTTTTCGTGTGCTCTTACTTAAAAAGAATAGGAGAAAGGCCCCCAGTGGTTACAGTCTTAGGATCAAAGTGTTGTCCAAGTTCAGCACAAGTCAGTTGACATAATCAATGGCAGTTCAGGGACCCCCTCTGACCGTGCAGCTCACTGCAAATGCTGCCAAAGAGAGCAGCAATCAATCCAGTTAACAGAAATATTTTGATTACACATCCTGTGATCTGACTGTTTACCAGTATGTAGATCCATACTCTTCTAGAGACTCACTGGAGGTACTGGAATATTTGGATCCCCAGAGAAGGTCTGCAGCTGTTGTATGTTCTATAGTTGTGTATACCTGGCATTTAATTTTGTTTTTTGCAGGGAACTTTTCTCTTGGAATGTTGTGAGCTTCAGAAACAAAACTTGGTGGCTTAATTTCTACATAGGGAGTAAAAACTGTCAGACTGGTTCCATAGGTCCGAACCCAGCAAATCTCATTTTAGTCCCTTCAGTATAACATGACTTTGAAGTATATTGATTGTAAAGGAAGCTCAAAATCGATGTATGACAAGTATATATGAATTTTTTTTTCTTGGCAGTAGCAATTATCTTACCAGGATGATGAATGAAATTTGGTCTTTATGAAGAAAAGCATCATTACAAGATACCATGGATTTCCAGTTTTCAAAGTACTCTAGGCTTGGGTTTTCAAAGTGCAAAATGGTTTCCCCATCCTGCTGGATTTCACTGTAACTTGAACACTTAGAGTTTTTAGTCTTTAAAATACCAACTTTCTGGCTTGGTTCCCCAAAACAGGTAAGTAGATGTCCAAAAAATTAATTTTGCATCTGCAAACTTTCTGATTGTGCTTCTTCTGGGTACAATATCTGAAAGCCTTAAGCATTTGCACTGTATCAAGTGCTGCAGTCAATCTCATTCTCCAAAGAGGTGCACACAAGGCTGAAAAAGCGAACTTGTCATTTGCTTAAGGAGCTGCAGGTTCTGAGATCTACCTGATCTGCCTTAATGCCAAGTGCCAGCACAGTGCAACCAGGAGGATGGGGGTGAAGAGGACCTGGTATCTACATGGTATATGTTTTGGAAGCCTTTATTTTGGACTGCCTTGTGGAGTTTTTCCTTGTAGCAGCTGGAAAATTCTGATCCGGTTTCCTCTGGAAGCTATGTAGTTGTAGTTTACATGCTCTGAGTCCTCTTGATGATGCAAAGCAGTGTAAATGGTGACTATCAAGAAGAGCACTTAAAAGGACATCCCTCATCCACTCGGAATGTTGGTGTGGATGAATGTGACGGGTCTGAATCCCTTACTTGTGGCAAAAATACGCTGATCTCATCCTTGTCTGGCTTTTCCTGAGGGAAATTATGGAAACCTGAAGCCAAAACTTCTTATCTGGTTTAGGTGGTCTAGCAGATTTGTATACCTTTTAAGCTGCATTCTCACCTATTTGTGAGGAATGAACATTTTCACTCAAGGCAGAATGGGATGTATCTAACTATACAATCATGCATGACGCACAGGAATGTAATTTATATGTAAATTTAATAAAACCTGTTAAATTTACCTTCTGTTTTCATGTACTTGCTAATTTCCTGCACCACAGCAAGCTACTGTAGGTTGGAGACTCCTCTGTTTTAGAATGTGTTACTATGATCCTATACCATGGATTTATGTGCTGACTTTTATGTAGTCTTAATCATCTGACTTTACTGACTTGTTTGAAGAGTATAATGGGGAGAAGAACATAACTATTAGAAGAGCAAAACGTCATCCAGACTTGGACAGAATTTACCCACTTGGCCAGAGGTTATCCAAATTTATGTGAAGGTAAATAGGTCCCATGTCATCCACTAGAGGGTGAATCGTATTGTACAAGAGCCTTAAGCTCTTGGCTGCTGGTGGTGCTCTCTCAGCTAAGTAGAGAGGAGCAGGAGGACAAGGCACTGTGTTCTGCTGCCTTGGATGATGCAGAGATGCCATATGATATTCTTGCAAAGTCTGGGGGGGCTACAGCCTTTCAGTTTTAAGCATAGGCATCTGCAGCACTGGGTGAGTTTCAGCCTTTTCTCCCATCAGAAAGCTGGCATCAGATGCTCCCCTTTAAGTACGTTAAGTACAGCGGGCTATGGCTGTGAGAGCAAGGGGCTGAGCAGGTTTTGTCTGCTTACCTGCAATACCAAAGCCAGAGCTTTGTCCTGTGGAAAAGTAGACTGGAAAGGTAAATTGTGAGGTATTTTTGGTATCATGGGTCCGTTTTCTGAGCTCGTCAACCTTCTTGAAAACAAGATAGCAAAGAGCAGCAGTAATTTTGAGAATTTGATAGGATGGAAGGTTTGCAGTGGTATGTGGCTGCTTCTTGCTTTGATGTCCCATTTTGACAATTCCTGATGATTCTTGTGGATTGAAAACACTGATCAGATTTCTTCTTGTTCCTTTCCTGTCAGGTTGGGAATCTTGGTACAAACTGTACCATACCCGGAGCTAGAGGAGACAACCCAAAGAACCCAGAGAAGATGACACCAGGTCATCTTCATGCTTGACTCTTAGATGCCATATCCAGCGCTGTTATCCCAAACTTGCCTGGCCCTGTAGGGCATGGAAGGGAAAACAATCCATTCTGTGCCACCTAGGTAGAAAACAGGTTACCTGAGAGTGAGCTCAACTAGAAGGTCTCACAGGGAGGCAGCAAACCAAGCGGGACCCTCATTTGGTACTGTGCAGTCCTGCCTGATGCATGCTGCATTTTTCAGTGACTAATCTCCTGAACTGTGTCTGAAAGGACAGCCAGAGTCAAAACAGCTGGGGGATGGAGGTCTTGAACATGATTTTCCTATGTCAAATTTAGTCTATGAAGTCTTGAAGGCTAATGCAGTGTATGATAAATCATGAAACCACTGGATCACATGTAGGATTTTGTATGCTGCTCCAGAGTAAACTAGAACAGGTAATAACTCTTGTAGAAAGTGTCTCAAAGAGCCAGACTCCACTTGGCTTCCACCAGGTAACTTAGCTGCTAACAAATAATATGAAATCAAATCCAAGCTACCTATCTTCTGCGGATGTAGAGATGTAAGAAAAGCCTTGTTTTGTGTATGCTGCTTTCCACAGAGATCTGTCTAAGTGCTCCCAGTCAGTCCCTCTTGCACTTCGGATGTGTGAAACAATGCTGCTCTTCTTTTGTTTAATTTGATCTGTGCCTGTAAAGGATTTACTTTTATTTTCATGGGCCTTGTTCTTTGTAGCCTAGTCTAAGTACCTCAGACACTGTCTCTTTGGAGATGCTGTGTGCCTTCATAGGGAGCAGAGGATTCATGCAGTGGATGTAGAGACTGGTTAGTTACCCTGATGGAAGAAAATGCAGGCTGTCCTGTTTCACTGTACCAAGCAGCAGCTCTGTCTGGGCAGCTCCAGGGGACAGGCACACGTGTGCCACCTTTTTGCCTCAAATGGGGTGACAGGCTATGAATTCTTTTTTAATGACTCTGGCAGTGGGGGACTTCTACTGTCTAAGGGTGTTGCTGGTATTTTGGGCTGGCATCCCTGGCTGCAACTCAGACGGGTGTAGCAGTTTCTGTTACAAGGGCTGGAAAGAGGAACTATTTGGAAAGCAACCAGGACAGGATCCAGCATACTTCAGAGCTTGAGGCCATTTCTATAGCATCTGAGAGCCTCCATGTGTTCAGTATCTCAAAGCTGATGGGCACGTAATAAAATCTGACCCCAAGTGAGTTTTCAAGGCTCAGGATAAGGACTTGGCTTCTCTCCCAGCCCTTACGTTGGCTCTAGAGAATCATTCTATCCTTTTAGTGGATATTCTGGTTTTGTTTTTCTACTTATCAGTTATTAACTGCCATCAGTTATTAAGAGCCTTACCAGGCATTTCATGTAGTAAAGGAAAACATGCGATAATAAACTGGTGAACTTTTTCTGTCAAAACAGTAAAGTTGTGCAGCATTTCCACAGCTGAAGTTAAAAAGTATGAAGAAATGTAGCTCATTCAGACCTTCCCCTGAATTTTGAAGGCCAAATGCAAGACATATTTGTGTTTTTCAAGAGAGGGAGGCCTGAAGCCATAACTGAGCTGTCAAGGTGTGCTGATGGAAAAATGAGTGGACCAGGGAAGGATTTCATTGCAGTGTACCAGTTTCGTCTTATCAGATGCTCACAGAATCACAAAGTAATTTAGATTGGAAGGGATGTACAGAGGTCACCTTGTCAAAATCCCTGCTCAGAGCAGCTCTAATTATTTCAGGTTGTTTAAGGCCATGCTGTTTAACAGCACTTCTGTCAGTTCTGTAAAATATCACTGGCAAGAACAATCACTTCTCAGTGTAAAAGTAGCGACTGACTGTTGTCTTTGGTTTAAAATTTGTGGCCTGGGTTGAGTAACTGGCAGACAATTATGTAAAACATCTTTGCTTGTAAATTCCGAAGATGTTATTGCTACAGGACTGGCCAATGGTCTTTTCTAGAGGTATTCTTTGTCTTTACAGCCTGTGAGCCTGTGTAAGTATGCAAACATAAACCAAGGAAGTCTATTATTACCATTCTTAGGCAAGCAGTCTGTCTGACCGGCTGGGCTGACTTTGCAGGGTTAAACTGAGAGAATGGTCATTACATCTTTTTACACTTTCATTCACAAAATCCTGTGCACCCACATTCTCAGATTTCCACCCTACACTTTGACAGCTAGTTTCCGTCCTGCTTCCCTAGTATTAACCAAAAAGATTAGTAATTACCTAGCTTACTGAATAACACCCTAATACCACGCACTTTGCAACTTGATAATTTATTGTTAGGAAAATTATTCCTTAATTATTGTCTTTTCTTGGCCTGTCTGTACCATTGTTCCTGGGGGACATGTATGTGTAAATTGATTTTGCATTCTGATGCAAAACACTGACCCAGGCAAGTGTATTTCCTTGTTTCACACTGTTTGGCAGGACAGCTCATTTTACTGGTTAATTAATTTGAAAACAAAAGCAACCTACTTAAAGTTTTATTAGGCAGATTGCAAAAAATTCTTGATTGTAAGAAAATGGAATAATTTCTTTGTAATACCTTAGTTATTCATATTCTGGAGTAGTAACAGGAAGGTCTGTGCTAGTGTGATCTGAAAGTTACCAGAAGTTCATTCAGTTCATTCTGTTATCCAAGACCTTTCCTCTAGCACTTCTTCCTGAGACCCTTTGCAATTCTAATGAATGCTTTTCATTCTTGTTCAAGGCTCAAGATTTCAAATAACTCTTGTCTCAAAATCTAGATGTTTGGTAAAACCTACTTCTCCTGTATTTTTTGGGTGACCCAGGTGGTTAGAGTTGGCCATTGAACTTCTGCACACACCAGGAACAATTCTCCGCATCTCACAGGGTAAATGTTTCAAGGGCCATCTTTTTCCAGTGTTTCCCAGTGTAAAAAAGAAAAAAACTCCAAAGATTTCTAAGGTATTTTCTTGACTCCTGCATTGAAGTGGTTTGCAATCAATCTCCAACACTCCATTAAGTGCTGGAGTTCCTTTGGGGGGGTGTGTGTTTCTGGGTGGAGAAGGGAATCCTTTGTGCACAATCTTTTTTGAGTTTTACTAATTTTGAAAAAGAAAATAACAGGGCGGGGGGTAGGCCCAGGGAGAATATTAGTACTTGACAGGTACACGTGTATTCAGTCAGTAAAGCCCCAAATGAGGCAGGTAACTGCAACAATGCCCTTTCTACAGGGAGTGAGGAGAAGCCAAAAAATCCAATTGATTTCATCAAAGCAAAGCAAGAAATCAAGGTCAGAGAAATAGCAGATGCTCTGCAGCAGTGATCAACTTTTCTCATTGTCCTCAAAATGGTCTGCCCACGTGCTTATAAAATGGCATTGAAATGCCTGTGAATGGGCATCTTTGGGGAAAGATGGAAAAGGACTTGGTATGATCAGGTAAAATTTTCCTCTTGCCTTTTTTTTTTTTTTTTTTTTATTCCCTCCCTTTATATGAGCTTGTTTCTGGAAGATAGTAAGTGTTTCCATAAAAATGACTGAAACCTTGAGACTTCTTTGGAAAATCAAATGCTTCAAACTTTTGGGCACAAATGCAAATGCATCAAAACCCAGAAACCAGAGGTTTGGTTTCTGGTAATTTTACTTTCCGGTTTGGGATTTTAGATGCAAGTGCAGGTTTTCTCACTAGTGAATCTCTACTTTTTCCCTTTCCAGCTGGCTCTGAAGAAACACATTTGTGCTTGGAGAAGGGAATTCCAAGGAGATTGGTGGCCCTTTTCACAGAGTAAGCATTTTCCACAGGCGGGGTTATGCCAACCATTAAATGACTAACATGTAATTAGGAGGCTGGATACTTATAGTTGTCTTGTCCCTGATGCCAAGGGAGTCCAGAACAGCTGTGGATGAGTGAGCACCAAGGTAGATCAGGCTTGGCTGACCAAGCCATTTACATCCATATTTGTTTTTGTGTTGGCTATCTCAGAAGAGAAGTGACTTAGCGTTGCGGTCAGTGTGGTGCCTCTCCCCTGTGGGTTTTACAGCGAGTGTATGGTAGAAGGTGCTGCTGCTCAGGAGACAGAAAGTTGGACAGAAAGGGAGTGCTGGAAAAGGGAGATCTCACGCACTTCCTGTTCCACTGTAGTGAAGAACAAGTCTTCTTGCTTGGGCCGGTTTATCTGCTCACTCCATCTCTGCCTGCCTGGGGAGCTCTTTGATGCAGAGCTGATCTGAAGGTTGCAGTCTCCTTATCAACTCCATGCTTACCTCTGTTTGTTTTTATTCTGAAGTTCGTTCCCTCATTTTGCAATAACCCACAGGGTGCTGGGTGTTGCGCCAGCTGTGCCTCAATGAAGGATCTTCATTCAACACCTTTCCCTCCCCGTCACACCAGTCAATGCGACTCCTGCATTTTCCAGCACCATTCGCTGCGCAGACCAGACTTTAGCAAAGTCTTCGTTGGCGGTCAGAAAGGCTACCAGACCTACCGGGACCTACCATGGGACCTTCAAAAGTAGGTGGCATGTTTTAGCTCAGCTAGTCTAACTTGAAGGTGTAATGGTGGTAAAGGATACTGTCTATGGGAAAGCTTTAGGATAGATATACAGAAGAGAAATCTGTTTGTTCTCTTGCCTGATTTTGGAGCTCATTGCTCTGTCGCTGCCTCTGTCTTCCTCTTAGACCTAGGATACATCAGGGATCTGTCTGAAATGTTCAGCCTGAAAAGGGGCATTAGAGGGAAAGCTAAACAGTAAACTGCAGGCTGAATGGGAGGTTTTGGAGATTGTGGACTGGATGAAAAGAGTAACATGTGGCTGGAGTGAGAAATGCCAAGGGAAATCCTTCTCTACCATGGCCAGGAGCACAACCATTTGCCGTCCATTTAGAAAGATGATGTGATGGCTCAGGTTGACATTCACCTTTCCTCCCTGTGACCATCTCATCCTGCCTCCAGCAGGCTTTTATTGCAGCAGTGCAGAATCCAGGAAACTCTTTTGTGTCAAAATCAAATGCAGTAACATGATTTTTGGAAACTATGGGTTTTGATCAGGTCTAGTTGCAATAACATTTCCACCAAATCCTGCAAAAAATCCCAGTCAATTCTGTGATGGCAGCACAACCACATGAGGGGAACACTATAGGGGTTCATCATTCTGGTTTTGGCCCTTGTATTTTATAAGGAAGAATCCATATTTCTCAGGAGTAATGAATTACGAGGTGTTCTGTTTCTGAAAGTATTTTGTGCAGTCAGAGATGCTGGACACCCTTAGTTTTGTTTTACTGTAAAAATAATTAAGGCAGTGCTGAAAAGTTCAGAGTATTTTTACAAAAATAAGTCTTCCAGCTGCAACACTCTACTATGCTCTGTTGGGTCAGAGTAGAGATTGTGTCACAAGTGTACAGCAAATGTCTTGGAATTTATTTCTGTTCAACACACTGGGTTCTGGATTCACATGGCAATGGGGGATACTCAGTCTCCCACGAGTTTTTTTCTTGTTGTTGCCTCAGAAGGTGATGAAGCTTAGAAGTTTGATCTCAGAAACAAAATCCCAAAGAATCTGAAATATTTTTTTAACATCCTAATTATTTGGCTGGATGGCTGAATTTTTGTGTGGATTGTTAAAAATTAAAATATTACTCTCCTCTCTGGCATTGCTTTGGGCAAATGGCTGCAGGTGATTGCAAGGTACTACTTATTTTTCCATCCTCAGTATTTTTAAAAATTGGATTTTCTAAATAATTTCTGGGCATGCTGAAATAGAAACATTGTTTCTGGATGGACAAAAATTATTATTGATGCATACTTCGGTGTTTTTTCTCATTTTGTGGGAACAATATAATTTTAGTCAATACAATGTCGTCTTTGCCAAGAGAAGATGGATTTCAGCTTTTTGTTCTGTGTTCCCTAGTGGTACCCTGCTCAAAACCCCAAGATCCCCTGCCCTGTTTAATATCCACAAATTAAAAGTTATGCCACTCTTACTGCCAGGTGAGGAAGAAATCCCCATCAGTTGTGAATACCAGTTTGTGTGTGTTAAATAAAGAGGGAAAACTAAGTGAGAGTTCTCTACCTAACAGAACTGAAAAGCCATGTTGTTTTCTAGTTAGAGGTAAACCTAGTTGCCAGGTCTTGTTGATGTATACAGTGGTGTAAATAATTTTAATAACAGAGTGCTAGAGGGTAGTTAAACGACATCTGAATACAGTTTCTTTACCTCCTACTTAGGAAAGAATTTAATTGTTTAAATGGTTGTTTAAATTATTATAAAATCTAAAGTACATTAATGAAAAATCTGTGTTGGATAGTTAAATATTTTCATGTTTGGGAAGGGGTGGAAACTGCCTGGTCTTAATCAAAGCCCCTTTGTAATCTGTTAGATGCCCAGAGTTCTTTGCTGTGCAGGGATGTGGATCTGAGTGTGGAGCTGTAAGCTTTGCTGTTTGAGCTCATCGTCCTCTGCCTTAGTCCCATATAAGAGTGGTGTTTCAGTATTAGGTTTATCCAGTTCCAAGATGCCTCTTTTCAGAACATTTCAAGCTCAGTTGGAATGTGTGCTCCCTAAAATCCTTCAGGAAGCAAAGCTGCTAAGGAAAACTAGGCGGAGTAGACAGCCTTGCTGGTCTTGTCCCTCTGTTGTGCTGTGTCCTGCAGTCTGGAACGCAAGTGCAATGTCCTATCTGTAACTTCCTTGTGAAGATCTTGTGCCCTGACAGGGTGAGGTACAGAGTAGCTGGTGTTGTATATGGTAGTCTAAAAGTGAATATGCATGTGGAAATGCAGTGCCACTCACACCAATTTGTCATGCAGTAGGTGAGCAATATGAATGCAAATTACAGACTGTTGAGGTGTAGCAGGAAATAGATACCAGCCCTGGTGCAAGAACACTCATATGCCATTGGCATTAATGGGAGTTAACTTTGATTATTGTAGGAGGCAGATGTGGTTCCTGCCTGGTGCCAAACAAGAACTTATTCTGTCAGTTTGTCCCAGAGTACATCCTGAGTTTAGAAAACCCTAGGGAAATACTTTTGATTCCGGTACACTCTACACCTGATTTGACTCATAGAGAATTGCTTCCATTTGTGTTTTGTTGCCATATGTGCTCAGTTTCTGGCCATTTTAGACAGGAAAACTAGAATGAGACAAGATCTTCTCCTGAGCCTTAAAATCTAGTCATGTTCATTCACTGAGCAAGCCTCAGTGTAAGATGCCCTTTTCTGGCACCTGCTATTCCTCTTAGATGATGTTTCAGAAGTGTTTCATTTATTGATTTTTTTCACAGGCGGTTTTATGATTGAGCATTTTGGGTCAGCATAAGATTTTAAAATCAAGGCATTCTGCTTCCACCACATACTCCTTCCGTGTTTGTGTTTCTGATTACATACAGATCTCCATTTTAAATGGAGCCAAACTAACACAAAGCTTGGGATGGCTTAGTTTGACATGCTTCTGATATAAGACAATCTGAAAGCTTCATGTGGTCTGTGGACAAACTTGGTAATGACAGGGGGACAGATTTTACACAGAACTGAACATGGAAATTTTCCAATTTCTCTACTGCTGGACAATTTCCTGGGGTTTCAGTATCAGCTGAACCACTTGTCTAAGGATCTTTCTCTAATTTCAGCAGCATTTTTCTCATGAAGAAATTTGTGGAAATATGTTGCTAGATTACAGCATCTCACTGTTTATCTACCCAGCCTAGTTATTGTTTATTGTATATCCTGGTTTAACCCCAACCAGAAATTAAGTAACATGCAGCCACTCACACACACCCCCCACCAGCCCCAGTGGGATGGGAAGGAGATTCAGGGAAAAACCAGTACTGAGCATGATGCTCTATGGTATCATGGTCAACTGTCCTGGCCATGCTCCCTCTCAGTTCCTTTTGCCCCTGCTCACTGCCAGAGCGTGGGAAACTGAAAAGTCCTTGACTTACAATAAGCACTGCTGAGCAACAACTAAATCATCAGTGTGTTATCAACATTATTCTCACATTAAACCTAAAACACAGCACTGCACCAGGTACCATGAAGAAAATTAGCTGTATCCCAGTTGAAATTAGGACATAAAGTATAAAATACAGGAAAATGTATTATTGTCCAGAAATACAAGCTTCTAAACCACAGGGGAAGTTGGATACTTTGGGTCATATTCTGAGTAGACATAAGCTGTCACAGACTGCGATGATCACAGAAGGGCTGGTCTGTTGTATCAGACTTGCAGAGCTCCTTCGTAGTGATGTTCAGTATAGTTTTCATATACCAGTAAACATATTTAAGTAAACAAATTAAAACACATTAGTATCCTATTATTTGTGTATTTGTATATTACAATTATTACTAAGGCTGATAGTGGTTTTTATAAATGTTTTTTTCCTCCAAACACCTTAAGAGAGAGGTGCTACACGTATTCTAAAACAGTGGAGAAAATTTGTCAATCTAAGTATGCCTCTCTTATACGACTAAAAACAAAGGACATATAATAGCCCACAAGAGATCATCTCTAGGTGACTGTTTTGGGCTTGGCTTTTCAGCTGTCTGTCCTGTCAGCACCTTTCTTGAGCAGACACTGTCAGTGAGTGTATGCCAAAGCAGAGCCTGTGCTGTCTTTCCTGGTTCATGCTGACTTAGCTAGACATGGTCTCTGATATGAAGCTCACTGCAGGTAATGGAGGGTTCCACAGGTGTCCAAGTGTGCTTTCAGCCCCAGTGAGGAAGATTTTGAGGTTTTTCCTCTGAAGCAGACATTTTGACTCATAGAAGGCAGTTGTAATTCTGCTTCTTTGCAAGAAGTGAATATAAATTCCAATAGGTAAAAGACGCTAACTTCTTTTGTAAACAAACAGTTTCAGGCTGGAGTGAGGCAAGTGCACACATGATTTATTTAATGAAGTGTTTATTATTTGTTTACTGAATGGTACTCTTAATTTTTAATTTTTCTTTGACACTGATTTTTTCTCCTGATACTCCTCTGTTACAAAACGTTGACAGACATTATCAACTGTGTCCTTCTTATGTCTGTCTTGTAAAATGCATAACAGGAGGGATCTCTCTGGCTCTGTGTTTGTTGGTGTGAGCTCCTTGTTGAGGATAATGTTCCTGGAGGTCTTCTCTGTGTGTGATGGGAAGGAACACAAGTACGGAATGCAGGGCTCCAGATTACCTACTACTGTTCAGGAAAGGTCTCAGCGGGTATTTCTAGGAAAATGAGTCAGTTGGAAAATCAAGGCAGTGTTTGGAATTATTAGAAAACAAAGAGAGGAGAAACAAGTAAAATTGTCATGGCAATGTGAGCAATTTTATATCATTTTTTGTTGTTTCTCTCTGTCAGCAAATATTTTGCTCCTCTTCCTCATAGGACAAATCTTAGTCTGGGACTTGGCAGTCTTCTGCCAAGAGATGAAACCCAGTCTGTGATTGCAATGTGTTTAAGATTACTGCATGGGCATGGTTGTCTGGGAAAGAGCAGAGTTTCTGGGGAAGAGGGAAGGACCACTTAAGCTGCAGACAGAAAAGCCCTGTCAGAAAGCCCTCTGAAGTCAGTGGAAAGCTTTCAGCTTCAGGTATTTGGTTCAGGCTTAAAATTTTCATTTCCATTTCTGCTCTGGAGGACTTCAGTGATCTCCCCAAATGGTGTGTTTTTAATCCTACTGTGCATTTCTAGGCTACGCTCCCTGTTCCCTCTCTTGGAGGCAGACAGTTCCAAAGGAGTTAAAAAGGACTGTTAGACTCTTGATCTGAGAAAATAAATTCCCACTGTTGAACTTTATCAGCTCTCTGCAGAGTATTCAAGCCCTGACACGTCATCACATGGATTGAAGCTGTTTCAGTTCTGGCATGGTTGCTTCTCTTGTGTGTATTGAACCCCTGTAAGTACTGTTCAGTTTTACTCAGTGGGACATGTTGTCAGATACAATAATTAATATTTGAGGAATGAACCTCAGGAGATACAGTAAAGCAGCAATAAAGCTCAAAGTTAATGGGAATGGAAAAGTATCAGTTCAATGATCTTTACGGGTTTGTCTCACGGATATTTTTGAAAACCTGGATTTGAAATCCTCCTGGTCTGCAGAATGTCTATTCAAATGGGGAAGCATCCAGATGGTACAGCCTAATCAAGGATATTTTGCTCAAAAATACCTTTTGTTTCTAAAACCAATTTTTTTTTTCAAAAGAAATTAGGAGCGGAGAATAAAATTTAACAGGTGTTTCATGCTTATGTGTAAAAGGAAGGGAGAAAGTTTATTCAGACAAAACAAAAAGAAAAAAGACATCCAAGTTCCCAACAGTAATGCCCCCTCTCCATTAAGTGACTTTCTAAGATGTATTTATCAAACAGCTTCTTGTTTGAGGAAATTCAGTTTAGAAGCTGGTGCTGAGACCCCTTTGCACCTCTTTGAAATGATGCTCTCAAACAGGTTTCATGAATTAAGTGAAAGTCACATGTGTGAGTAAAATTACACACGTGAGTAACCATTATGGACTGGGGTTTGTCTTTGACAAATGATAACACAGAACTTGAAAGAAGAAATAAAGAAGAAGAGTTATAAAAAAATGTTACAGTATGTAAAAAAAAATGCTGAAAAGGTTTCAAATTTATAGTGCTCTATTTAACTGTGTCCCAGTCATGTTACTTTGGTCTGAAACCGCTGTTTTGCTGATATGATAGGCAGTAATTTCTTCAGGCTCACCTAGTGCGGTGTAGAGGTGGCATTCAGCCTTTCAAATGGGCTTCTCCAACCCAACATTTTGGTTTGGGGCTATGCCAGGATCATTATAGCTGAAAGACCTTCTGAATGTTTTCCTTCTGTGCAGCTTAATCAAGACAACTACCTTTTAAATGACAGTATCTACAAGAATACAAGAGTAGGTTATCTTAAGTTAAATGCAATTTTTTTGGTTGTTTTGTTGGCTTTTCCTGTAACTTTGTCTCACTTCAAACATAATAGACACATTTGCAAAGCATATAAGCCATGCAAAAGACTACTAGCTGTAGTGGTGGGGAAAAAAACCCAACAAACTGTAAAACAACAAATGCACATGAAAAATTAAAGTTGAATTCACCACTGACTTTATGGTTTCACCTAAAAGCTACTACTTAGAAATATTCTTATTAACAAGTCCTGACTACTTATACTTGCTTATTTTTAATTTCTCCAGTTAAAGTTCTAAGGCAACTTCCATACAGTAGTCTGAGAAATAATTTTGGAGCTCTTAACAAGACTATTTAATTTGCTTTTTTTTTTTTATGGATTCACAGATGCATTTTGAATCAAACTCGATGAGAGGTTACTAGGTGTTTTACAGGGTGGCAGGAGGGAAGGAAACACTAGATAGGAGAAGCAGGACAAGTCTCAACAGATCTGAGTGACAAATTATTATTCCCATTCTCATTCAATCAAATATCATGATATTTGGCCTAAGTCAGTTGTTTTCCAGGTCACAGTAATAAGGCTGTAATTGTAAGGCATTGCAATAGAATTAGAATGAAATATCAGGACCCACTTCGGTATTTATGTACCGTGCACACTGTGCTTGCTGTCTTTCTCCTGCACTGCAAACAATTGCAGTGATTGCTTGCAATTATTTCAACTTATTTTAATGCATTTAAACTTCTGGCTCATGAGATGTATGTTCTGGGAGTGAACTATGTATGTGGGAACTCACTGAGGTGTCTTGCAGCCTCAGAAGAGGATCCCTGCAGCCTGTTTTCCTATGGTAGGCTATATCTTAACCTGAAGGTGGGTATGTCTGCATGAGTGAGGTATCTGACTCTACAATTAAGAACTCTTTGCCAAAAATTGTTGCTTCCTCTTCTGTGTTTTTTGTAATAAAGTAGAAAAATGGCTTTAAAGATCCTCAGGTGTCTTTGAGTTTATAGACAAAGGCAGAATTTGCTGTAACCAACTTTTTTCAGGTAGTTTTTGTTTAACTATAGTACTGACTGTCCATTGACTTTCCTTGAGTTAATTTGGATTAGCACCTGTAATTAAGAGCACAGCAGAGAGAAGTATCTGGTGAGGTTTCCTACCTGTGTCTGCTCACATGTCCTTGCCCTTCCCTGTCATTCTATCACTTCAGCAAATACTGCTTGAAGCAGTGTTTTCTTCTTGCTTTTAGATTCAATCTAAGCAAAACAGGAAGCAAAGGTTGGCCCTCTGAAATCTCTTTCTCTTTTTTGTCCATCTCTGCTTTGAAGGCTGAAATGGGTTGAGCAGCTTGAATAATGTATAGATATGTACTTAACAAATCAGAGGGTGCTTTTTACCAATTGCTGTATGAAAGTTCACCTAGCTGAAGATTAAGTTTTATTCTTGCAGATATATAGTCGGGAGTCACATAAGAATCTTAGCGGGGCTCCTATTTAATTTGGCCCTAATAATAAAAAAACCAAACCCTCAAACCTGTCTGTGTTCTTTGACTTCTAGCACATCCCAACATCTATTTCAAAATAGTCTTGAGTCACGGTTTCATTTTCCAGGGTGTTGAAGGGTGAGAAGTCAATTAATATTGCTAGGAAGAATCATGTGGACTCATCAAGGGAGAAAACTTTACCTTCTTTTTTCTTTTTTTTTTTTTTTTTTGGGGGGGGGGAGGGGGTGTGTTGTTAAATAGAAAAGAATATTTTACTAATTTCTCCCTTTGTTTTTCCTAATTTTCCCCAGAATTCATCAGTCAGCTATTAAAATAAGACATCTTGAGCCCCGGAAAATTGCTCTAATTGTTATTGGAACAGCAGTGGCAGCAGCTATCACCATTGGTCTCCTAGTTTATTTTCTGGCATATGGTAAGTTTTACATAATATATCACTGTTCCTATGCTTAGTGCATTTCCTTTGTGCCTGTTGTGCTGGGAGTTTTCACCAGTCTGTCTAAAGCTCACTTGGGGAAAAAACACTGATTTCTCCAGACCTCTCTTTCCTTCCTCATTTAGCATCTTTGCAGATCTCTTAGGAACATTTCCTGCTGAGCAGGGTGGTTTAGGGCTGTGGTTTATGTTGGCTTTCACTTGCTTTCACTTGTTTCACATTTTTTTCATGATCTACTTCTGTGATTAAGTCAACACATAAGTCTTCTGGTCTCCCTTACATGAGTGACAAACAGAGCCTTCTGCATGTCTGTCTGTGGTGTTTTGCTATTCCCTGTTCCCGATCACTTGCAACTGCCTGCCAGGGCTTGGTGTTGAGTTGGCAGGCCAGGAAGAAAGGTAACTGAGCAGGAAGATGAAGCTTGTGATCCCGTGTGAGCCCCGAAGTGCTGTTGGTTGGCCACAAGTGTAACTGTTGGGGAAACTGGGCTTTGATCACCTAACTCAACTGAGTGCTTGCTACTGGGCTCCTAGCTTTTGGAAGCTGTATTTGAATGGGTTGGATATACATGAAGGCTCATCCACTTCCTAGATATCTGGATATCAGTCAGCCCCAGGTGTTTTTCTAAAGTTCATTCATCTTGGTGCTTCGAGTACTGCCTATTCCTCTTCTTTCCCTTACAGATCAGAAGCTGTTCTATTACAGTGCCAATGTAAAACTCACCAACATCCGGTACAATAATGAATTTTCCAGGCAGTCCTCAGGAAGGTTTAGAGACCTGAGCGAGAGGGTTGAGAGACTGGTAAGTTTGGACCGTTGTGCCTTTCCATGAAGAAGTGTATGATAGTACAACAGTCATTAATGTGAACAGCACATTCTTGACCACAGGTGTCTGGTGTACCCTCTGCCCCCACAGTGAGCAGAATGGATAGCATGAGAGTTGTGATCACACCTGGTAGACCAGGCACTTCTCCCTCTGTGTGTTCTAGTGTGTCACCTCTCTCTATCCCTGCAGTGGTGAAGTAGATATTGACAATAATGTCGTCTTCCTCCTATTTCACTGATCAGTTGTGTATGTTCTCTTTTGCTGCCCTGAGCCTGGCTTTGTGATTTATGTCCCATTGTCTCTAAGGACAGCATTCTTTTACACCCTCTCCTTTACAGGGTGGGGAACTATACCTGTTGGGCTGTGACTGTATGTTGAGAAAACAACACACAAGCCCTTTTCCTGCGCCTTTGGTATGTTTTGTTGGGAAACCCTCCCACAAATAGCAGAGGCTGCTGAGTGGCTCTCAGTCATAGAGTAGCTATGGAAATAAATAGACACATTGCAATTTCCTTTCTTGTTTTCTCTTTGAGACACTACCCCACAAATGCTAATTACAGAGTTCATCTCTATACAACAATAAGCACGTGATTGTGCTTGTATCTTTTTGTGTTTCACTCATCAGAATCCGATGCATATCTCTTACCTCCCATTTGGCAACCACGCACAGGTGGCCAGTTCATAGGACAATTGATGCTTTGCTCCCCACTATCATTTAATTTAGGGCCATATCACTTGTCCACAACAAACTGTGAGCTGCGGTGTTCATTGCTCTGCAAAAGTAGGGTGCTGTGTAGGGATCTGGCAGTGCTAGCATCTCTTCACAGATCCACTGTTGAGGGCCTCAGAGATCTTAGTTATCCTCTTATCTGTGTGCATTTGTTTTCTTTCTGCCCTCTTTGTCCACTGGGGACCATACCATATTTCCCAAGATGAGCTTCTGTTGCATATCTGCATGTATAGAGTCTTACACAAGCTGTGTTCACCCAGGTGCTACTGCTTTACAACTATTACCTAATAATTGCAGGTTTTTAACCTTGTGATATAGGACCTTGGAGAGGGAATGTTCCCCCTGACCAAGAAGACATTGTGTCTTGCTGAGGTGGAAGGAAAGCAAGGACTGGGAAGAAGTCTGAGGAATAATGCTTCATCGAGTACAGTGTATCCCTTTCTCCCATTCCATTCCCTCATCATTTTTTAAAACATGTGGCTACTTTGGCAAAGAAACACTTATTTTAGCTAAAAGGTTCTTTCAGACAGTCCCCAATGCAGTCAGATTTCCTCTGAACATGGCTATCAATTTAAATGCTTAAATGGAAGCCAATGCTTTAGAAACCCTGTCTCCTCTCTGGGTGTTAAGCAGTTCTGATGGTAGTAACAGTAAATACCAATGCTGGTTGAGCAGTGAGAACCATTATTTCAGAGCATGTTGATTGTACCTGATAAGTAACACCATAACAAACATACAAAGAACTGTGTTGCCTTTCCTTCGTTCCTGTGACTTTCTTAAGAGTTGTCTTTAATTCAACCATTAAATTCTACCTTCCTCTTTTAAATTTTATGAACTCTTCGCTCTAATTTTAGGTCAGCTTATATAAATGGTCCCTGGCATAATCTTTGACTTTTTGTGGTTTTAGCTCCAGATGTTCCATCTAACAAGGATTTGTGAGACTGACAATTGTCCATAAATTTACTCAAAGCAACTTTGTACAGTAAAGAAACAATATGTTGTAAGTCTGATTTTATAACAGAAAAACTCACCTTGTGGTGATTAAAATCAAAGCAATCTTTCCAGACACGCACATATCCTCTTGATTTCTTGTCTCAGAACATCTGCATTTTTATTTTGCAGATTTTCACACCATCTCTTTAATAGAGGAGGAGATAATTGAGTTCTTTATCACATTTTCTGATTTGTCTGGATTTACTGAAATCCTTTGCAGTCCTTCCCTGGCTAGTGTCAAGATATGGATGACCAAGCCTTCCCATTGTCATAGTATTAAGGATACCTTAAGCTCATGTTGTGAAACAGTGAGTCAATGAAGATAAATGCAATGTCTTTCTCAACACTTGGTGCAAAGTGAACAGAAGTGAATCATCTCTGATAATCAGAAGCATTCAAATTACCTGAGTTAGTGCAACTCCCTGACAAGTGCTGCCTTCTCTGATCCCTTCCCTGATGCAGCCTCCTTCATTTTTCTCCAGAACAACCCTGAAAGGAGCTCTTTTCAGAGTTGATGTTTCACCAGGAAAAATGTGTTTGCTTCCATAGGGAAGTCTACAATGCCTTCCTTGGGATTGGCAGGAAAGGTCTTGGTGTTTGCTTTGGTTTCCAGATTTGAATAGTAACACCCATTGTGTGAACAACATTCCTGACTCTTATCTCATTGAAGGTGGGAGGGAATGCAGCCAGATCATGCCAGAGAGCTGATGAAGCTGGTGCACCAGTCAACATCTCAGGGCTGACTGGAAAGTCTGGAAAATGTCTTCTGGGGTGGAGCTGGGGGGGACTGAGGAACAGATGATGAAAGGTCTTTGCTCCTTGAGTGGCTTCCTGCAAGTGGCTGTGAGAGTTCCCTTTGTTCTCTCCTGAAAAAGCAGACCTGACTGAATGCCACTGGGAAAGAGATATTCCAGCGCACCAGAGCCTCCTTGTTTTTCTAATTGGGCAAGTCCTTCTTCCCTTGCCAAGCTAAAGTGCACTGTGCCAGACTGTCCCCTCTTACACTGGATAAAAAAGGCACAGTCACAGCCTTATGATTCTTTTGCCAAGGAGCCGCTATTTTATTTGGGTTCACTTATTGTGTGGCTGATCTGCACAACTTTCACCCACTAGTTTTCTCCACCTCCTGCATCAGACTTTAATTTTTTTTCTTTTCCCACAAAATCTATTAATTCTTTTGGATTTTCCAAGAATGCCTTGGACACCCTAACTACTCTCTTGTGAAGAACATCCTGTGGGGAGATTTTCAAGCTTTACTTCTTCAGCCTCTCTGGCATGCTAAAGTCTGGAGAGAGTTGAGACAGCCAGATAGACCTGGGTGACTGGAATGATCCCAATTGCCTACTCTGGGCAGCTGCAGTAACTGCCCTATGTGCAGGAAGAAGGGTGAAGGGGCATTGTATCCACTGTGGAAAGTCATCTTTGATCCCAGGAGAAGATGTGCATTCAGGAGAGCTTGAAATGAGCCCATCTCAATGGGAATTGTCTCAGCTGAAGGCTGGCAAGTTTCTAGCTGTGAGAGAGAGGTGGATATCAAGCAGTCACAGCATGTGACCCCGTTAGTGCATTTCTGGTTGCTCAATAGAATCAGACACCAGGCTTTACCCTGCCCACCAGTGATTTGTAAATGCACTTGTTGGGTCTCTTTTGCCACTACAATAACTTTCTGATACTTTCTTCTGGAAGCTGTGAGCTTTCTCCTCTTCAATGACAGTCTATGCAACCCTTCTCCTTTCCCAGGCACCGAGTATTTCCCTATCTCCTTCTCTGCCCAGAACTATTCCCAGCCCTGATGTCAGGCTGCTTCTCCCTGCCTATTCTACGTGTCTCTGTCAAATCTTGTGTTAGACACTTTACCCTTCCCAGCTTTTGCGGTTATGCCCTGTCTGTTATCCCCTATTACTCCTGCTCCCATGTGATGGTAAGCCAGGCTGGAGCTGGGTGGGTGAATGTTCCTCAGGTATGAGTACAGCGTGGCTCCCTCCTTGGCTAGTTGGGTGGCTGGGGGAGAGGTGAGGTGTTTGTTTTCCCTCCTTGAGTGCCTTGAGCCATTAAATGGATGGGCATGGATTTCCCCTGTTGTCTCATAATCCACAAGGCACCTGGGCTATCCTTTCCTTCAGCCATCTGAAACCAACACAGAACTAACTGGCTGGATCTGGGTAGAGTGGCTGAGGATTATATTAAAATGATACCTGGATACTTCCCCTGGGAAAATACTGCCTATCCAAATATTTCTATTGAATTGATAGAAATTCATCAAGTAATTCATACCTCAGGACTCAGTATTGTGTGCCAGGATACTTCTTCTAGAAACAGACATCTTGTTTCACTGACATCAACTGACAAGAGAATCTTCTGTTCAGGGAAAGTTTTTAAGTTTTTAATGAATACAGCTCTTGAAGTTTGTCCTATCTGATAGAGCTGAATTAGTGTGGGTTTAATTCAGAAATAATGTCTCTACTGAGTATTGCAGAGACACTTGTGATACCACAGGAAAATACTGCAGAACAGTCCTGATGACTCTGTCTGTTCTCAGTCAGTTGAATGGCTCACTGCTGAGTCCCTGTACTGGGGAGGAGGAAGGCAGTTTTCTCCCTTGGCAGATGATGATTTTAGAGGTTACTAACACACTTCTCTCACTATAGATGAGGTGGAGAAGAAACAGAGGAGCAGGCAGGTGCCATGCACCTCCCTTCCCACACCTCTCTCCAGTTCTTTGTGCTGCAATGTGGATGAGGATCCCAAGAACTGCCAGGTGCAGCATTTGGTACTCAGTTCTCTGCAGCTCTGCACTGTCCCTACTGCTTTGTGGTTCAGAAAGAGGGCTTGTCAGCTGAATCCAATGCCTCTGTTTAGCTGCCCTCTGGCTACCACCTCAAAAGACACCAGTGGGGAGCAATGGGAGCTCACTTTGTCTTCTGCATCTTCAGTAGCGCAGATTCTCATCTGATTCAGCACAATTCAGCTATGACCAAGAAACAGTTTGCTAGCCCCTTGGCACTGATATCTCCTCTGTGTAGACAGGGAACTGAGTTGGAGAGACAATTGAAAGGCCAAATCCATAAAGCCACTTAGGCATCTGGGAAGAGATCTCCGGAGATAAAAACGAATTTTTCAAGTGCCTATGGGTAACCAGGAAAGGATCTGCTTAGTTTCTTTGGCACACTTGGATTTTATTTACTCTCATCACAGTACTTAAGTTGCTTTGTGTTTGTTCTCTCTGAACCCCCATATAGCCATCTATGCTTCCATGGAAAGCATAGCTTTAACACCTGATAACCTTGTGTGGTGGAAGAGTTAGCCTTCAACCGGATGCATTTAAAAGAAAGACTCTCTGCTTTATAACCAGGGATAAGCTTGCAGTCATCCCAATATCGGGAAATATCTTGTATCATGTGAGTTGTGAACAACTTACTGTCACATCTGCAGGGCTAGAGGGTCAGTCAAAGTCCTGACTAGTGTTTCCATCACAGTTGAACTCGAAGCCTAGCTGAAAACACCAACAAGAGTGGTGAGTGAGCAGATGAGACTGCTGTTTTATGGCACTTGGCCTTTTCAAGTCAGAGATGCCTCGAGTTTTTCTGGGGAGCAGAAGTGTGTGTGCATTTGGGAGAGAGAGAGAGAGGTGAAACACAAATTCCTTCAGAGCCAAGAGCTAGCTGCAAATCTGGCTGAAACCATGCATGAGGTGTGTTTGTCACACCTTGCACGTGGGTGTTAAGGTAAAGCTCAGAAGCCTGTTCCTTGCTATATCAGTGCCTTATGGTCCTTGGGCTGGAGTAGATCCCCAAGGCAGTATTTTTGAAACACTTCTAAAGTTTGCTCTGGGAGACCAGACTTTGAGGATTATTTTAGTGATGATAACTAAACATGCCCCAAGAAAGGGGAGTATGCTGAAGTTCAAGGGAGTCTAACATGACTCTCATTTTTACAGTAAATGGAAAAGTGTAACTATCTACAAGTATCATGTAACTTCATCTGCTGTGTGTGCTATTCCCCCTCAAAACACTTATTTTTCCCTCTCAGCCCCTGAAACAAAAGAAAATTTAATATAAATTGGACAGATCACAGAAATTATGGTATCTGCAGCAGCCAGGTCTTTCCAAGGACTTTTCTGTCTTGCGGCACCCAGACCAAGCTCAGTAAGAATGTCCCTGGTTGTAATAAATTTCAAAAGAAATTTGGCAGTGTTTGCAGATAAGGATCGCAAAATCTAAACCCTAAGCCCTTATTTAAACCCAAGCATTCTTAGACTCTGTATGTGCTCCCTCAAGTGCTTACTTAGTATTGATATGAGTTGTAAAGAACTGCACTTTTATTGAAAGGTTATCTTGTACATCACTAAAGGCAATTTTATTTACAAGTGCATCTATAGTACAAAAACTAGAATAATGAAGCTTTTTAAATGAAATTTTTTAGAGATTTTTTTATAATAGTCTCCCTTTTTTCTTATTCTGACAAACAATATTGTAAAATGGGAAAAAAAATCTTTTATCTATGTAAAAAAAATATATTTAAGGAACATTTTGAGAGAAAATATACCAAAATAAATGTAGCACATTTGACAACTTCTGCTTTATAAACTTAATTTTAAGGCAATGGTTCTTATAAATAGGAAGCCTTGTCCTTGGACTAGCATGGTACAATCGGGGTGCCCTCTATGGGTGACTGCGGCTAGAAATAATACAGAAAGGATTTTCCATGGTAATTCAGCCAACTGGGAAAAAATGGCAGTGGATCAGTGGCCAAGATGACAAACTGATGACTTGTTTATTTAGGTCTGGAATTAGAGGTTGACAGCACACTTGACTGTCAGTATGCATATATACAGGTGTGGCCTTAAAGAGGTAGGTGAAGTGCTGTACACTGAGAGAGGAAATAACTCACAGAAAACACCCACAACTCACTTGTGATGCTTTTTTCAGAAATTCCTATTGAAATTAAAAGAAGAAAAAGACCCCTGGCACATGTATTGATTTAATAGGAGAGATGTTTTCTTGCTTTAAATTTCATTTCCAGTTTTTCCTGTATCCATGGGTCACAGCAGCACAGGAAGCAAAAAAAAATATTGAGGAAAATATGAAGCGTTTTCAAATGCTGGTGTGAGCTGATGCAACATAGTGCATGAAGCTGTAGCTTAGTGTTTTTCATCACTTGTAATATCTCAAAATGTTGGTGTGCTCCACCTAAATTGCATGAATTTACAGGATGAATGGTTAGTTATCAAAAATGTTACTAATATCCAACTTTTTCTCCCACTTAAATTCAGCAATCCTTTAACTTATTTGATTCTTTGACTTATTAAGGAAATATAATTTTCTCAAATAATAGGCATGCTAACTGATTTTTCTTTTTTTCATATTTTTTTCTTGGTCCATCAAAGCAGAAGTTCTAATAAGCACATACAAATCCAGAAAAATCATAAACCAACCCACTGCCAATAAATAAGTAACTTTAATTCAGTTCCAGTGTGTGTCATAAAAATCTAAAAAATGCGCACAAGGAAAATGGATGCGAACCTGAGCTGGAAAAGGAATTCAAAATGATGTAAAGGGCAGCTATCGATAGTGTGTATGATTAAGGGTAGAACCTTATCTTAATTATATATCCACAATCCAGAATTACTGCATTGTTTGCAGGTAATTATATCAATGAAGTGATTGAAGATGTGAACTGCTGATCAAAATCTGGCTAGTCAAGAGAGTGGTTGCTTAGTACCTGATGTTTTCAAAAGTGAGAATCCAAATTCAATACTGAAGTTGTGTGGTTGATGGTATCTGGGCACTTGCAAGCTGAATACACCACCACGATCTTCCTTAGATTTCATAAAACTGTTCTTTTCCTAAGAGGCATTCGCTCTTGTATTTCAGCTCCTTACCTCTAAGTATTACTTAAAAATACCCAGTGGGTACAAAGTCATTTTCCTGGGAAAAGTGTACTATTTGGAGGGCGTGGGGGGGAACTAAATGCAAAGACCTTCTCTGGATATCAGCACAGGTGGTTTTCTCTCCAAATTCAATTTTCTCTCCAAAAGTTGGAAAAATCGCCTCTCTAAGTGGACAAAATTTCAATAGCAGTGTGAAAGTTTTAGGAAGCTAATTATGGATAATTGAAAGCAGGGAGTAGGAATGGGAATACTTAGGTGACCTTAATTCCAGCTGTCACTAATACACATGGCTATAATGAAACAGTCATGTCATTACATGCCTTTGAAATTGGTTGCACTAGGCATGAGCATGGTACTTTAAATCCTGACATTAATGCCATGTATTAGTCCTCTTAATTTCTTTTATCTGAAAGACCAATCTTTTTAGGAACTACTGTACAAGGACAATTATTCCTCTTTTGCAGCTAACACCTCCAGGAACCATCCAGCTGAACACCTTATTTTAGTGCATTCAGGCAGTGCTAACTCAATCCTCAGCTTCAGGAGCCTGGTCAGCTTAAACCCTGTGAAGAGTTTGTGATACCATTTGCAGATATTTGGGGTCACACGGCCCTTGCCTGCTGTGACACATGCTGTCTTTGTGGATGTGTGGTTTCTGATAGGAAAGTCTCTGATCTTCTGGTTTGATGGAGGCACATGGACTATTACACTCACTCTCCTTCAGGTCCATTTTCTTCACCCTGGGCGAGGACTGTGGCTGTAGGGCTATTGTGTAGTAATTGATATGTCTGCTTCCAAGGAGAGTGTGATGTCCATATCCTGGTTTAGGACACTGCCAGGTTCTTTTTTTTTTTGCTGCCCCTGTCATTATTTCTCCTCATGTCCTCTCCCAACCCCTTAGTTACAATCAGGGCAGGAAAAATGTCAGGTTCTCAAGGGAGCTTCTACTGGATTTACATTATGAGCAGCTCTGGGGTTCTCAGCAGGTTGTGCTGTAATCTGGGGAGAGTCACTGAAGCAAGTGGCAGGTTCCAATTAATATTTACAGTCAAAGAGCTTTAAAAATCACTAATAATAGGCTTTACACCCTAAGTAGCTAGTGAAGTAAGAGGAAGAATGTAGTATGAGGATAGCTGTTGAAGGACTGAACTGGCAGCAGGCAAAAATGCAATACTATTGAGCAACAAGATGATTTGTGCTCCCAAACGGACTGAATGCTTTTGAATATCCCATGCAAGTAATTCAGTGGGTTCAGCAAATACTTAAGAGGAAAGTTCTATCAAACTAGATTTAAGAAAACGTTTTGATAAATCCTGTTACCCTGAGTGCAGTGACAGAGCAGCGTTTGGTGGGAGAAAGCAAGGGCCTGACACTGCTCACCTTGCTGGGTCCCTTCCAGACCCAGCTACACATCTGGGCAAGCCCAGCTCATGTCAGCTCCATACTACACCAGAGCGAGGGGATCCCTGTCATGTGACCTACTTCCAGAGCTTAGGGTTTTTTTGGGTCCCAGGGAGGCAGGGCATATTGGGTGACTCTGAAATCACAAAAATTTTAGTAGGTTACTCACAGCTCTCAGAGGGTTAGGCATGGTGCAACACAAGAAAAAGTGCATAACAATGAGATCTGGAGTTATTCAAAACAGGATAGGAAAAGAAGGCTTGTTCATCAATGTATAAAGCAACTTCTGGCTGCAAGGAAAAAGGAAGAATTTCTGTGGCTAGTTTTGTACACGTGGGATTTTTTGCCCTTACTGCATCTTTGGTACTAGCCACTATTAGTTGCTATATTGGATGGGCCAGCATTCAGGAATGAAGTATAGTTTGTCTTAGAAAATCATAGTGCACAGAGAGAAGTTTAGTAAAAAGGATAAAGGATACGAAATTAAACTGAGGAAATACCAGACGTCATTGAGCTAAACTAGCCAGCAAACATTAGCTTAAAGAAAATCCTGTTTGGACAAATGCTAAAATAAAAGCTGTCAGGAAAATGCTGCTCACTTGAAAGGAACAGGACTTGGCACTTGGTTAAGAATGCTCATAGACCTTGCCCACAGCAGCAGCAGCAACTGTCACCATTGAGCTGCTGCTAGACAAGGACCAGGAAAACAAATGAGATGTACTTAATCAGTGGTGAATTTAAGGGATCTGGTCATGATAGTGTCACTTTTGAGTGTTGTAATCAAATCAAAATCTTTAAAATGAGTGTACATGCTTCTCTCAAGCAGGGCCAGGTCCCACCTAGTTACTGGACAAAGTTCTAGTTGCTTTTGCCTCCAGGATTGTGACTCAAGCTGAAAAGAAAGCTATAAGCAGGCTGGAGAGAAATGTTTATCAGAAGATGAACAGTAAAACCTGATACAGAACATTAATCTTTGAAAGTTGATATCTGAAGTCACGCTCCTACATCTTTTCCTCTTGTATAAACTCTGTATGAATATAAAGATTACTGTTAATAATTCAGTTACCAAAATCATTGTTGAAGGAAAGAAGAAATTTGGGTCATATTTGTCAAAAAATTCATCAGCAGGTGAGAGACAGGGGCCACAGTGCAGAAGTTTGGGTAGACTTTCATTCCTGATAAGATACAGCAGATCACAAAAGTGAAAAACACTAGGTAACGTTTGAAGGTGGTAAAGGCTCTGAAAGGCTCACTGAAAACAAAACCACTCTCCAGTGACTTCTTTGTCTGTTGGTGATGTAATACTAGGGCAACTCTTAAGGATGGGAAAGCTAGTGACAAGTGGGAAGTGTGTCTTTCTCAATCAGATATGAAAGAGAAATGGAAGTAACACAAATCTAGTAATTTTGGTATCATTTTAAATTGCTTGCTTCCTGCTCACTCCATAGAACTAACTACCATACTCCAAAGAACTAACTACCATCCATTTTGGATTTAATTTTCTGAAAACAATGTCTGTTGCAGATAGTTCAGTTGCATTTGGACTTCCTAGATTCTTTTTGTAAAAAAGCACTGTGCGGAGTTGTGTTTTGTCAGATGTCACTGGAAGTCTTTGTCTCCTGCAACACGAGGTGTTCCTGATCAGACTGTCTGGAACATCTTGGAAGTGGTCCAGGCTGAGGAGAAAAGGAGAAAACTGGACATGCTGGGAGTACAAAAACCACAGTCACGTGAGCTGCTTAGGCTGAAACAAAGATACATAAGAGAATGGGTGACAGAAGTAAGGATCCCTGTATCTGCTGTAGAAATGCAGATGGAAAGTTTAGGAAAAACACTTGCCATCTGAGACAGTACAGGTACCTTGGAAACACAGCTGTCAAGAGGAGATAAAGGATTTGAGAATGTCATACTGACTTAACCCTCCCTTGCAAGGGATTGTGAATTCTTGCCCTCTTCAGTCCCAAGCTGAAAGTCACTCTGCTTTTGCTTTACTTGTTAGCAATGTAGAAGCCTGAGGTGTACTTCAGCCCAGCTCAGGGCTCTCTTTGATTGCAAAGCACTCTGCAAAGAAGTCGCTGTCCCAGAGATCTCAGAAGTTCTCAGAGGCAGTGCAGTCAAAGATAGCACATGCCACTGCGTGCCACAAAGCTGGCAGTGCTGCTTAGCTACATGCTTCTACTTACACAATCATCAGTGAAGCAGTTAACACTGACAGAAACGATAAGCAGATGTTATAACTAAAAACACCAAAGCAAAACAAACCCCCTTTTGCCTAATGGCAAATACTTCCAATAACCAAGGGGGATAGCGGTGGAACAGGCTGCAGAGTTACAGGAAATAAAACCACTTTATTTCTAACTGTATGCCTTGTAAAGTGTAGTGGTAGTAGCTGGACATCTGCAAAGCAATAGGAGAAAGCACATTCTGCATATATACAGTAGTTTGCTATAGGTGATGTATTTTTCCATAGAATTTTGTCTGTTCCAAATGCCAAAGTAATTGCAGATAATTGCCAGTAACAGCAAGATAAAACATCAGCTCAATGTATGACAATTAAGAAAGTTTCTTTTTTTTCCTTATTAATGTATGCTTAAAATAACCTTAAAAAATAAAACATGCAATTTTCAATTTGAAATTATTCTGCTTCGATATATCACTGTGTAATGACATGAGGTTTCATCTTACGACAACCAAGGCTGGAAAAGAGGTGTTTCGTGTTCCTTGGGAGGAATCAACCCCATATTTCATGCTTACATGCTTGTTTCCATATCCGAAAGATTTCAATGTACTAGAAGTTTGAGAACCATTATTTTTCAATTTCCTTTGGAAGACAGAACATCTTGAGACTTGGGTAAATCAGACTGCCCTTATGGACTAAAAACTACAAAAAAGACTACTTTCATGATGTTGTAAAGCATTTCTATGTATTTTTTCCTGTAATGCATTTGATGTTTACAGGATATGTTCAATTTACTGTGTCTTGCTGATAGGAGGAGTTGCTGCAAAACTCACTAGTGACTTTGCTATTTCTCAATCCTTCAGTGATTCTGAGCCATTCCTGGCAGAATTTCATGCCATGTGATATCACACTGTGCTGTCTCAGTCTGATCACGCAATCTCGAGATGACATTCAGCCTAAAGCAGGATGTGGTTAAGCAGGCACCAATAAAGATGTCATTTGGAGACTGATTCCTTATGAGTCCTAGATTTCCAGTTTCTGATGAGATTTGCTTGACAATTCCTCTAGCATGTGGAAAATTACAAGGGTGATAGGGGGACATAATTCGAAATCACTGGTAGCTTTGCTATAGATTTCTATAGAACCAAGGATAAATGTTGTATCAGAAAGAACCCCTACAAGAGAGGCTCAGCAGAGCACAGCATACTCTATCCTTTCTGTGGGCCATCTTTAGGAGGCTGTGCTTTGGGAGACTGCAGCAGTGTGTCCCAAGAATATTTATATATTTCTCATTATGCCTGGGATTGGATGAGGCAGCACTGTAGTTGCACACTGATGTAGTCACAGGACATTTAGAAAAATCAGCTTGCTTTTTATAATGTGCCTTAGGTCAAATGGGAGATGGTTAGGAAAGGTCTGTAACAAATGTTATCTAGAGGCTGGGCTGGATTACATTTCTTGCCTCTGTAAGCTGTGAGTTTGTAACTGAATACTATTTTCTGAATGCTCCTTCCAGCAATATGTCTGTTTCCCTCCTTTTTTTGTTATCTTATATTTTTCTTTTTTCAACAGATCGACAAGACATTTTACAATTCCATTTTAAGGAAAAAATACATCCGTTCACGCTTAATCAGAGTGAGGTATGTGAGATAATAATAAATGCAAGCAGCTGAGATAAAATGAAATTTACAACAAGCCCAGCTAGATCTGACTCAGTAAAGTGTATTGTATGTAACACCAGAGCATAATCCCTAATTGAGTATAATCTTGTTTTGAACCATGCCCTCCTTTTGGATCTTGATGCAGAAGACAAACTTCAGTCAATCCAAATTCTATACAAGTTTGTGTTCAGATTTTGAGCAAGCTTTAGCTAATAAAGCAAACATAACTAAAGCTATCTAAAAATAAAAAGCATTTACAAAACTATTTCCTTCACTGTAATGCAGATGCCACTTCTTATATTGCTGTTTTCCTGAGCATGCCAAGTAAAATTGGGCTGTGCTGATTCAGAAGGTCCCACTTCTCATTGTGGCTTTAAGAATGGGCATAAGTAGGTGCCTGGGGAATAGCAGCAGCACAACAGACGTGTTGATTGCAACAACTGCTCCTTGGTATGCTCCCTGCTTTCGCATATTTACCACTTTGGATTTCTTGAAGTGGTTGTGGTTTGTTTATCAGCCCTTGGTGCAGTTATTTTCCAAGGACTTGTCCACTGTCTCCTGGACTCTTTAAATCCATGCACCTCAGTCCTTTAGTAAGGACTTGTGAATCATTCAATGATTCTTTAGATCATTCAATGGTCCTTAGTTCTTGTACTGGAAAAGGTGATGAAAAGTTGATCACTACCCCTCCTCTCCATGCAGTTAGTGATACTGGACACTCCCATCATATCCCTTCTCTCTCTTGTATCCCATAAGATCCACTTTTTTTTTCAGTTGAAATTCCGATCCTATTTCGCCATTCTTTGCAGGAACTGCCTGTTCTGTATCTCTTTCAGGTCTCCTGTTCCTTCTTTTTGAGATGAAGGGGTCAGACCCGTGGTTGGGATTATCACTGAGCAATGCGGCACTTTTTTCCTCTTTTATTCTCTGTTTAACTGCTAAAAGCCTAATGTTTAATTTGATTTCTTTACCACTGTTGAATGCTGAAAATGACCTTTTTGTATATATGTCTATTGCAATACTAAGGTATTATATAACTGTCTATTGCAATACTCGGGAGAGTGACAGCGCCCATCGCTTTGCATGTAAAACTTGAATGGCTTCACTATCGCAGGCTAAAGCTGCAAGACTAAGACCTAATAAGATCTAAAGATCTAATTCTTGTGAAAGTATTTCTTCTTGCTCTTACATGGTTTGTGACATCCTGCCTCTTCCTCTACCTTAGGTTAATCCCCAGTTACACGTAAGTCATTATTTGAATGTAGCTTTAGGGGTATTTTTTGATACTAGAGTGTTGCAAGTGTAGACAGGGTGATTTAAGGATCTGAGAGAGCAATTTGTAGGGACAAGTAATATTTTTCATTACTTCTTGTTCCCAAGGACAGACTGAGGTACTTGCTGTGGTGTTTGCTGTGTTGGATGCAAGACTTGTATGCGCCAAAGCTTGTTTGCTTTTTCACATGTACAAGCTTTATGCCTCTTCTAGGGCTCAGACTGCAAGGTGTTTTGAACAGGGTCATTGGTGTGAGTTTACTTGGAAAGTACTGTGCATACTTTTTGTCTCAGTATAAATAATGCATTAGTAATAATGACTACTGCTCACTGAGAAAGACAATACTAATTTGACTAGGTGTCTTTGGCTCTGGATCTTTGCTATATAATAAGTGATTCAAGGTGGGCTGTACTTACCCGAGGGTTTCGAGAGGCGTGGTGTGCTTGCAAGAGTTGATACGGTAATTCCAGTGTGGCATAGCACAGGAAGAGGAGTGGGGGGAGAGGTGAGGGAACACCTCAGAAATGCAGAGCAACACCCACAGTTGGATCAGATAATATCTGGAAAATAAATGGAGTGGCAATCATGCTGAAGTTGGCACAAATGGAAAAAACAGTCTGTTGGAAAGTTCGTGTATGACTACTCAGTCTCAATTATGAGATCCTTGAGGCAAGGAGTGTGTCTTTCTGGTCAGCTACAAAACACTTGGCATGCTTTGGTGTGCTCATTAACACATGGCCTTTTACTTCCCTTCACTGGCAATATTGGGAATGTCTGTTTCATATTGGGACGAGTTTGTTTCAAAGATCATAGCCTGATCACATGACTTGTATATAAGCTACCTGTCTTCTACTTTTTTTCTTTATATAATTATGAATTTCCAAGACAGTGAGATATAACTGGGACATCTTCTCTTTTGCTTTCCTGTCTAATGACAGAGCAACCTGCTTGTAGCTTTCCGCCTGTATGAAGTAACTGTGATTTCACCTGCTGTGGCTTGTGTTATTGCTTCTTGGCTCAGGTGGGAGGAGGCACAGAAGAGAAGTTTCTCAGTGCAAGCTCTTATCTTCTCTGTGTAATGACCAGGGATAAGCCATCTGCAACCACAGAGCAAGATTTACTATGCCAGATTAGATGCTTTGGTGTTTGTAGTCTAGCACTCCATCTCTTGCAGTATCTGATGCTCTAAGGAAAAAGAAATACTACTACCAGGTGAATTCAACCTGTTAAAGATTTCCCTCCCTTTTCTTTCCTGTTATCTTACATAGAAACTGTGAAATTGTGTGTCTCAGTGTGGGTGCCATTTGTACTTTTCAGTGAGGTGTTAAAGGCCCCTTCTGTGATCCATCTCTTTGAGTGTAATAAGCAGATTGTGGGTATGCTGCCGAGTTTCATTAATTGTTGCACAACACAAGGTTATTAGGAACATTCTCCCAAGAGGTTGCAGTAGTGGAAGTAGGCTGTGTGGTCTTTCCCCTTTGCTCAAGTACCTTTTTGATGATGATTGGAAATTTTTATTCTGTGTATATACAGGGCATTGGAAAAGTCGGTTTAGATACCATTAATCATCTACCTGATGTTTCTGAACTGCTGTGTATCCAGCTTTTCATTGCAATCAAATTGGTTCATTCCTTCCTACTCATGTCCCAAGCATGTAGTCAGCGACTGCTTTTTAGACTCCATTATAAAATGGGTCTGGCCATTTGTTGACAGAAAGTATCATGCCTTCTTCTAGCCTATGATATGTTTGACTGTTCAGCATTTGCTTGGATTTCTTTTGGAAATTCCTTCTCTCAAAAATGTACAAACGTTTGAAAACTTATCCTTTATGTTACACTGCCATTGCTACAGGAGCTAAGACAAAAGCTAAGAAGTGCAGAAATGGGCTGAAGGTAACCAGACTGTTTCATTGGTTTGTAGCCCAGATGCTGATGGTGTGATGGCAGAGGCTTTGCTCACATTCTGGTTCTCCGCCACGGATTCTAGAGAAGTCTTGAGACAAAGAGTTCAAAGGATCTTACGGAGGGGACTGAAAAAATACACAGGGCCTCTGAGAATAAATGTCAGATCTTCTACCATCTCAAGTAAGTATATTACATCTCTCTTAAAGGTAGTTCTTGTCATTTTCTAATTGGTGGGACTTGATTTTTCTCCTTTTGATGATAGCTGTTACTGAGTCTGAATAACAGTCTTTCCTGCTAATTAAGTTAGAATAAAATCAGCAGCAATCTATAACCCCCATCCCCAAGTCTTTAAAAAATGTCTTAAATATGAATACATGGGAGCAGTTCTGTGACTTTGCAGTACAGCCTCAGCTCTCCTCCAAACTGCAGTACCAACTTTATGCTACTATCATGGTAGTGAGTAGGAGCCTTACCACAGTGCTTCAGCACACAAAAACATAGCCATGCTCCCTATGTCTTTGCTTCTCTGAGGAGCCTGAAAATGCAGGAAGTATAGTGGAGAAACAGCCAATGCACTGAAAAAATAATATTTGGTGGGATGATCAAAATCCTTGCAAGTTCCCCAGGGTAAAGGGAAAGAAAGGGAAAATGTTCTTATCTACGTGACTTCTCGGCTGAGGATTCTATCCCCTTCTTTGCAAAGCAGACCCGCATCTGCAGGATATGAAAATTAACTGCACTATCTTCTCCAGTTCTGCTACAGAATTTTTGTGCAGGTGTAGACTCTTGTCTCTGTCTTGGCTTCAGTTATATGTAGTCAGCAATTTTTCTGGGTGTCAGACTTTTCAAGAATGAGTTGCTGGTTGACAGAAAGAGTCAGATACTTGTTCCTTTTTTTTTTTTTTGCAGATCTGCTTACTCCAAAGCGCAAGGGTGACAGTATAGTATGTAGGTTGGTACTTGCTGCTTGCTTTTCCACACCAGACTACTTAACTCAGCAGAGATATGCAGAGGCTAGACAGCTGTATTTAGAGAACAACCTGGGCCAGATTCCATGCTGGATGGATCCAGACTTCCTCCCACTCAGAAATAAGCAGGAGCAACTTCTTGTTCTGCCTCTCAGTGTTTGAACTGGGCACATTGCATTGGGGTAATGCAATGAAACTCAAATATGAGTTGTTACACACCTGTTGTTTCTTGATGGCCAACCAGCCTTCCTCATTGGAATGGGTTAGGATAATAGGTGACATCCCTCTGGGCAAAGAATCACCATTTCCCTGCAGTGTTGTTTAAATGCCAGTAGTTCCTGTTCAACAAAGTGCACAGGTAATTTCTCCCAGACAGAAATACTGCATGGGCATCAGAAAGATTCAAAGAGTTTTCAGGTTTTTTTAGACAGCTAGGTCATGGATTATTGAATTTTGAATCTTCAGTTTAATTTGGTGCCTAACATAAAGGATAAAATTGTAAGGAGTACAAAAACGCTTGTTAAAAAAAGACTGTGATCTTATTGAGTTATCTGATTAGCTGCTTTTATTCAGTCTGGTAAATGTAGGAAGCGACTCAAAACTGTTTTAGTTGACCTCAAACTGCACCAGGGCTGTTACAGTAACTAGTAGATAGTTAAAACATTTTCTGATATAATTGAATCACAAAGTTTTCATTAAATATTTAGTCTCAGTAAAAGATGGCATCTCTGTGTTACTTTATCAAAGCTGTGTGATAAACTTTGTGTTGCTTTTCTTATCTTTCCCAGCCTAACAATAAAGCACTGACTACATAGGTCAGCTACTCACTACATTGTGCAACTGTTACGGGTGACACAAAAGAACATAAACAATACTTTGACATTTGTAAGAGACAACAATAAAAGGTCTTCCAAAAATATTTTTGATCTTTCTTTGCTAACATGATTTCAGCAGTGCTATGAGACTTTGGCAAGCTACTGTTAGTGTTGCCTTTTCAGAAAATCAAGTTGACTCAAGTGAAGAGTATAGAATGGAGCACTCCTCTGGTTTCAGAGAGCATGCAGGTCTCAATTTATAGGACTGGTCTTATTCCTCACACCAGGGAGAAGTGACAATTTTAAACAGGTCCTAGAAGTCCAGGGAAGAATCTAGGTTTTGCACTTCCTACCTTTTTCTTCCCTCCTGAAATATCCTGTCCACTATTAGTATTTAAACCAAGGAAACCCCAGATTTTTTCCATGCTCTGCAGGCACCTTTCTAAATCTTGCTTCATTGTACCTTTTTGCCCACTGTAGCTCTTGCTTATCTTGAGGCAATCCCAGAACATTTTCATAATGACTTGTAAAAAATCATTAACCTTGTAAAAATCATTAAATAATCACCTTATCAAAAGCTTCTGATTTAGGGGCCATGATATAGCTCAGTTTAGCTAAGCATGGCTAACTAGGTAAACAAATGCAGGTCAGGCACTTATTTATATTGCATGTTAGGGGGAGTCTGATTAAGGGAACCTCCTTAAGTCTTCCTCCCCCAAAATAATCACCTTGTTCAACAGCATGTCTCAACCTGTGCTTCAGTCAAAAGTATTTGCTTGAGAATCAGCTCCAACAAACTCCTCCAAATTGAGTGCAACACTTGGGACCTTCAGCTGCAGTTCAGTGCACCACTACAACATTAAGTAGTCTGTCAGCTCAGGGGCACGACTTGCTTTGCCTCTGCATTTCCAAGGATTGGAAATAAAGAGGTGAAAAAAATCCAAACTGTCAATGTTTTATGAGTTAATTTTTTTTCAAAAAGAGGGCTTGATCATACATATGTGAAAAAATAGCAAATGTGCAAAACTTAAAGGAAAACAACATAATATTGTCTCTGGTTTGTCTCTCACTAAACAGTAGATTTTCTTTACATAGGGCTGCAAAAATATGTTTCTGTCAGGGTATCTTCAGATGTATTACTACTGAAGTTCCTGTTTTCTTATTTAGCTAGACATCATAGTCCCTTGGTCAAGGACAGTGTATGCCCAGACATTCCTTCTGGCTTTGATAGAAAATAGGAACTGATAGAATTCTCTGCACTTGTGTACAAACCCCATAGAAACCCAAATATTTTTCAGTGAAGAATCAAGCAAACTAAGTCCTATCTTCTCTGAACAGCAGTACAAGGGCCATCAAAGTGAGATATCAAAGTGTCAGATGACTTGGAAACACCCATGTTAGGACTTGCTCTTCCACTGGCACCGCAAGAAGATGTTGCAGTTTGTGCTCTGTATAGTTCTGGCATCAAAGAGGTCTCCTACAAGGCTGATGTATTTTCCCCATGGTTTCTTGGTTAGAGGTGGAGTCACCTGACAGCCTGGATCCCTAGGAAACACAGTGTAGAGCAGCTTGCCACACTATTTCCCTTTGTCAAGTAGGTTGGAAGTATCCCAAAATGTATTTTTGGGAATGTACTTCTGACGTCAGAAAGCAGCTGGTTGCAAGATCACTGGCACTGTCGAAAGTGAGTAGGAAGCATTCCCACCTGTTGCACAGCCAAGGATTTTGACCATGAACAATGAGTCATGAATTGGTTTTGATCAACAAGTCAACTGTTATTGTTTCTATTTATCTGGAATCTGAGGCTTGCTAAGGCTCCTAACAACTGCAAAGTACAGAACCTGGCAGACAGATTCTTACTTCTTTATGGAGTCTTCTGTGGGATACATGCAGATGAGTGTCTGACAGGGTTGATGAGGAATGTGTCACATCAAATAATGTATATAGCAGTCTAGATTTTTGCATTTTACCAGCCACAACAGCAGCTTGGGGGAGTAGAACCGGACATGCATCTGTATGTTGAGAAGCAGTGGAGATCTGATATTCCTCCACTTTGATACCTTTAGTTTGGCACAAGGTGGTACATTTCAGTAAGAGTCTAGAGAGGATGATTGAAATGTATTTTAAAATGAATATTTTGCAAGGACATGCTTGTGATAAAGGAATTAAGCAGAAGCCTGACTTCTCAGATGACCCAGACAGTTTAATTTAATTGATTTTCTCACTCAAATCTTGGTTTTCCCTTTCTTTGCTGTGCCTGCAGAGGTTGCAAGTGATTTGGGCTGCCCTTAATGTAGTAAGACCTTGATTGCAGCTGGGACATGAATGTAGGTCAGGAAGAAAAATAATGCTAAAAACCATATCAGTTTGGATTCATGCCATACAGGTGGTACATAGCAGACCCCTTCTCGGTCTGCAGGACAACCGGATGGACTTGTAAGTATGCTGTGAGGTTGGACCTCTGTCTGCCACATGGACAGAACTAAGATGTGGTTGATGGGAGATGGTGGGGGTGGGGGAGTCATATATGTGAGGACAGGTCCAGTGAACATCAGTAGGGAGGGAACAGCTGGGTGACAGGGACAATTAGAGGCACAAAGCATTTGTCTTGTCTCTATCAGGTTACTCTACCTTACTGAAGGAATGAGAATTGCATCACCTGTATCTAAGCCATGTTTTGCTACTTCTACCAGGGTGCCTAAATCTGGGGAGGTAATTTCTCTTGAGAGAGCAGTGAGAGTATTGGAAGGTTAGTGGGGAGACATTTTAGGATGTGTGTACTACATAACCACACAAGAGCATGACCTTCCTGCTGATCCCAAAGCTCGTGTTTTGCCATCTTTCAGGAAATTCCTGCAGTTCTTTTTGGGTACAGTTTCTGGAACACAACTGAATTTGCTCTTCCCTGGTCTCACTTCCATTTCCCTCCAGTACTTCAGATCTTCGTAGTCTTTAATGTAATTAAAGAGCATTAGAGCAGAGCTATTATCCCCACCTCTGTCTACACTGCAGGACAGATGTGCTCTGTGACATTCCTCTCAGCTGCCCAGGTTGGTGACCTACTGAAACTTGCCAGGGATCCTCTTTTTGCCTGTATGCACTGTTGTTACCCTACATAACGCTGAACGAGGTGAGCCTCCTGTTTCTGATGCACCTGAGAATTTTGTAATTCCTTTCAAGGTAGTTGTTATTAAAATGTGGCAAAGGACAGCAGGAAAAATGCTTCCTCTGTTCCCTGGTGCATTTCATAAAGCTGTGCTTCAAATGCATGTCCAAGAATGTGTCATGCCTATTGAAGCACATACTTTTCTTATTTATGTTTACAACCCTCTCCTCCCTCTCCTTTTAAGATACTCTCTACCTTGTCTTCTCTGAGTGAAAACACAGTTTAGACAAGCAAGTTGTGGGAACTTGATGTAACAGAGGATGAAACATGCAGTTTGCCTTTGAGACTAGAAGTTATGTTTTCACATATAGAAAATCACATGTGGAACCCTTTATAGAAAATCAAGTTTCTTTTGGGAATCAATATCTGTGAAAAATTATGTAATTGGGTAAAACTGTATCAGATTTTTAAAACAAATTTATCACCTTTAATTTTGTAGCCATCTCTGGCCCTTTCTACACTGAAAATTCATAATATCCTCTTATATTATATTTGCTTGCCTTGCTTGCACTATGCAACATAATGTCTGATTCTCTTATGTCACAGGGTTCTGCCTGTTATTTTCTTTTTAATATAAACACTGAACTCTGTGGCTAAAATGAAATGAGGCAGCAGACAAAAGACTGATTCTTTGATATCAGTGACACTGATATCATTTAGAGACATGGAAAAGTGAGCACATTTTTCCATAGGAATTTCCAAATCCTTCAGAGATAAAATGTCACATTCACTCTGCAGGTAGTTATGAACATGCAAACATTTAGATGGCTGCCAAATAGATCCACAGACTTTGGGCCTTAACTGATTATTGCATACAAACAGTTACCAAAACAAAGATGCTTTCCTGTTCTTGCTTACTGCTCTTTTCCTTCCATGTTTGCTCAAGCACATATGTTGAGGAGTAAAAAAGTTATTTACTCATAATTTATTAACCTTAAATAGTAACTGCAAGTCACTGTTCTCACTGGTCAGAAATTAAAAACTTAAGTGTGTTGAAATGTGTTTTAGAGTTATTCTGTTTACTAAATTCGCAAATAACTGTAATAACAAAATTACCAGTTGGAGAACAGAGCCTTCTTCTGAAAGATGCAATCCCTAAATTGTATTTCGGTAGATTGCTGTGATTTTAATTTAAACATTATTTTTCTCTTTTATGTTAAGCAAGCTTGACTTTAATAGCAAGTTCCATTTTACAGGTAGGCAATGCATGTTCAAGTGGAACTTGTTCTTGTTTACAGTAGAAGCCTGAACGCTGTTTTCCTAAATGTGGCATAAACAACTACTTTTGCAGCCATATGTGGTTGGGACAAGAAATGACACTTTAATTGTTACTAATTGATGCTTTTTCTTGGTAGTGCAAACAACTAGGGCAACTAGTAAATGAGCAGGGCTGCGAAATTGTCTCTGGAGCCTTACAAGTGATTGCTTCAAGGCAGGGCTTACAACACGCTGGCTGGCACAGTGCAGACAGCTGTGCTCTTGACCAGGCCAAAATGTGAAGCCAGTAACAAATACAGGCAAACCTCTAGCAAGGTTAGCCAGTAAGCAACCTGATTTTCAGCTGTATCGTGTAACCCAAAGTGCTCCCTGCTTTTGATGGGATCTACTGTGGGCTTGGCTTATATGAAAATAGTGTCAGTTAATTCAGGTTTCCAAACACATGTGTGTGCTCTGGGTTTGGCACCTTGGTGTTTGCATCCTGGGTATTGTGCCCTTAATTTCACCTGTCCTGATCTGCATGATGGGTTCCCAGGCCTGCTACCGGACAGACCTGCTTTCACCTCTTAAAAACTCCCTTTATTTTGAGGCTTTTTCCATTGCTATGGTGTTTTCATCAGTACTTGTGTTTCAGCTCCCAGTGTGGGATAAAGCGTGAGGGTACTTTATATGGCAAATCTTTAAATCAATGCAATGCCCCTCCCCTAGTGAATACAGCACTGAATTTTCTGATAGGTGTCACTGGCCTTTTTTGTCCAACAGTGGGTGGATAGGATAGTACATCAGCTGCATAGTAGGGATTTATTATAAAATATGCTGAAATTCAAAGGTGTACAGACTTGCAGCGTATGTGTGTAAGACATGTTTCTCCAATTACACAGAAGTCAGTTCAACTGGAAGCAATGGGTAAAATTTTGCCCATGTGAGGTTTGTACTTTTTTCCAGGTGCCTCATAAAAAAGGCAAACAGAGATATAGGCAGGTGCCTTGCAGAACACCTGTGTGACTCACAGCAAAACTCGATGCAGTGAGAACATGCCAATTGAATTGCTTCCGGCACTGCACTTGAACAAGCTGGTTGCTCCTTTTGTCTTCTCGATGAGCTTTGCAACATAATGTAAGTGTTAATAATTGACTGCAGGCTTTATAATTAGGTATTATGAGGTAAATGTCTCTCCACCCAGAGAAAAGCTAAAAAAACATTGTTATCAATATTGCACTTACTGGCAAAAGCTCCTCTTTCATTTTGAATTACTTTTGTTGGTTTCTTAACAGTTTCCATCTAGAATGTATTACTGATTCAAATGATGAGCTAGTTCTGAAGGTTGTATGAATTTCTAGGAAAACACTGGATGCTCATCATAGTTGAAATTAAAAAGTAGGGACAGATTTTTCAAAGCACTTCTTGCCAATATGAACATACAGGTGAAGTAGCCAAATCCTTCGCATAGCTCAGCAAACAGTAGTATTTATACCTCTGCTGAATCCTTCTGCTGACCTAGCTTTTACTCTCTGGTATCATTACATTTTGATGTAAGGGATCTTGGAGACAGCAAGCTATATTACCCATAGAAATTCACAGAATACAACTAGCATTCCTGAGATGCAAAAGTACTTGCCCTTTTAGTCTTTTCCTCCTTCCTTCATATGAGTTGTGAAAGTACAAGTGAGAATTTTTACTTGTACTTGAAAGGGGACCTTGCAAGTAGTTGCTTGCCCACTAGTAAAACTTAGTTATCTTTATTATGTGAACTGTTCCTGTCCATAGTGAATAAGACTGTGTTGCTTTATAGATGTCCAATTTTACCTCATCTCCTATCCTTACAAAATAAAGCAGTGGTTGCATGCACATATGGCAGCCCTAGGACTGCCTTTGCTCTGTAACATTCCTTGCAGTCAAGCTGTGCATGTACTGGAGTTCTGTTTGTTTTCTTTTCCTATCATAATCTGCTTAAGGTTACATTAAGAAACGAATGAGTACATGTCTAGTACTGGTGGATTGCAAACAGGCAATTCACCCTGCATACCTGAAGGAGTGTCAAGCCCGCAAGCAAAACACACGTGATACAAACCCAACAGGTGACAACTGTGAGCCAGAGCCCTTTGCATTCAAAAGAAACTCCTCCTGACTAGGTGTGGGTTTGGATCAAAACTAGAATATTATTCTGTATAGCAGCAAAGAGGTATGAAGTTAGTGGAGAAGGACAGGAATCTGCTGAGAAAGGCTGTCCAGCCATGAAATATTAACTTGTTGAAGCTGTACAAGGATCTATATAATTTAAACAAAATTATAATCTATGTAATTTAAAAAATGTATTGAAACTGTGGGGGGTTTAAAATGTTTTTATTATTTTTTAATATACATGGTATATAGTAATACAGTATTATTTTTAAAATAGTTTGAATGCTGGAAACTACAATGGTAGCTGTAATAAAAAGCAGCATTCTGGAAGGAGGGGGATAGTTTTAGACTTTGAGCCAATGCTTGTTATTGTCAGCATGAGCAGACTGTATTGTTGATAAACATACAGCTTGCATGTTCTGTATTTCCAGAACCTGCAGTGCCATGTAATAAATTGCTATCAACTATTTTAGTATTAATAGTGTACCAATAAGACAGGAGAAAGGAGAGTGAGCCGTTGCAATTGTAAGCTCACATTGCTGCAGTGAAGGTCACAGAGTGAGAGTACCAGACCTCCTCCGGCCCCCACACTACTGTAAAACACAGCCAGTTGATTTTTTTACAAAAAAATGGAGCTTTAAAACTTCCCACTGCAAAAATTTCTCACCAAGAAAATTGCGGATCTCGAGTAATACAGGACTTGTTTTGTCTCTACTCCCCTCCAGAAACATCAGGGTCCAGCAGGATGAGCAGGATGAGTGCTTGTTCCTCAGAGGATACTGGCTGAAGAACAAGCAGCAGCACTGCAGGGAGTGCAACAGCTAGCATAAGAATGTGATCACATATGAGCTTCACTGGTTTCTCTAGCAGCCCCTTCAGCCATGCCTCCTGTGGTGCCCTATACTCCAGGCACCAGATGGGACAACCATGCAGATGGGAAACTTTGAGCTATCCTGGCCTTACCCTGACTGTTTGTTTTTTTCAGATGTGGAGCCAAAAAGAGCAGAAGCCCTCTTTAACGATAGTAAGTAAGGTTTTTTAAACATCAGAAATGTCCCGTTTTTAAAATTGGCATTAAGAGTCTCTGAACACTTTTCCTGGCTGGCCCTTAAAAGCTTTTTCTTATCCCCCTGTCTAATGAATGTGACTTTGTAGTACACATAGATGAACTATGTGTTTGGAGAAACTGCTCAGTTTATAAGGAAGCCTGTTTTATTAGTGTCTTCAGCTGCTCCTGAATATCCTAAGTTTAGTTGCTGAATCTATGGATATTTCCATTTCTCTCTGCTTTTGGATGATAATACTTTTCTGTGTCATGGATGCACACCATGCTGAAGGTGTCCATGCCTTTGTCACCTCTGACTGGAGTAGTGTGATGCTCTTTGCTGGAAGTGCCTCTCCAGGTCCACTTGCAGACTTCAGTGATCAGTTACCTGTTTCTAGGTGACATCTTGCTGATATAATTTGTGTGTATGCATGGTAAAAACCTGTGGCTCTGATCATTCCCATCTTATATTTTCCTTTTTTTCTGTTTTATTCTAATGACAAATTACCTGGGGCATTAAAGTTGGCAATCTCTATATTTGGGAATTGTCTTTGATGTGTAATGAAGGTTTTGATTCCTCAATTGGGGTGCTCATGCAGCTAAGCCTGAATCTTTGACCATCGTGGCTTTCCATAATAGTAAGGTGTTCATTCAGGCTTCTAACAGAATGGGTTGTGCATGAGGAGCTCTGATTTGGGGGTTGATAGATGGTATGTTTTCTTGTTGATGTCAATACTGTTAGAGGACCTAGATGGTATGTAACTTTACATATGTTTTCCCCAGACATCGGCAGGAATATTTACTAAACAGCAGAACAGCTAATACACTCTTTCTCCTTTTTGACAGTCTGTGGGTTACGGCAGAATAGATCGGTCAAGTCAATGGCAAAATCGTCATCGTTGCGAATAGTTGGCGGATTGTCTTCTGCAGAGACTGGGGACTGGCCATGGCAAGCTAGTTTGCAGTACAACAACATCCATCGCTGTGGTGCAACACTCATCAGCAACACGTGGCTTGTATCTGCAGCTCACTGCTTCAGAGAGTAAGTTCCCGTCTTAGAATCTGTAGCACAATGTGCCCCTTGTGTATCAAGTTATGTGGCTTTCCAGATTTGCACCACACCCCTGACTCTTTCCCAAGGGAACAATTTTGAAGGAGAAAAGTCAGGATTAAGCAGACCCATCACTTGAATATTTCAATGAGAAATTAAAGGCTGACCCTTTGGAACAGAACTGGCAATTGTATGGGTGGAAATCAATAGTCACTTGGCATATTGAACAAAGAAGAGCAGAAAAGGTAATGTGACTGAAATGGTGGAGGATTTGTTTCCTGTTGCACTACATATTTCTTAAAGGTGCTCCTTCATGTTACATGAGGTTTCTGCCACTGCAAGCTACTACCAGTAGTTATCATCCCATCTTCCTACCCCTCCATTCAACCATGCAAGCCCAGCATTTCTTTGTTTAAAGCATGGCAATTGTGAAGCCACGGGACATTGTAAGATGGAACAGCTGATGGAACAGATTATCAATGTGCAAAAACGGTAACAGAGAGGAAGAGTTTTGTAGCAGAAGAGCTTTTTGATTTGATGAACACCCTGTGGCCACACAATGGTTAGATCAGGGTTAAGGAGCAGGAAAGGAGTACAAGACTGTGGTTGGGGAGGGAACACAGGATTGCCCTCTTCTACCAGCAGCCCGCAGTTCCGTGGGAGACACTGTTATGGAAAGTGATGGAAGCCATCAGAATCTAGTAGGGAACCAGCTTGAAGGAGCTTTACAATAAAGGTACCAACAAACTTGAAGTCCCAAACACATATACTTACAGCAAAATACTTACAGCACTCTTACTTTTTTCAGCATGACTCACCCTCAGAAGTGGACTGCTACTTTTGGAGCTCTTTTGAAGCCACCAAGCTTGAAGCGATCAGTCAAGACTATTATTATTCATGAGAAGTACCTCTACCCAGAACATGACTATGACATTGCACTTGTGCAGCTCTCTAAACGAGTCGAGTTTACAAGTAGCATACACCGTGTCTGTCTGCCTGAGCCATCTCAGACTTTTCCCTACAATATTTATGCTGTCATAACAGGCTGGGGAGCACTTACCAATGACGGTGAGTCCTGAGTCTGCCAGGTGACCTGCATGGTATGTAACCAGTGGCTCTGATCTGCTACTGAATTGATATAACTTCTGTAGCCATATGTTATATGGCAACAAGCCTAATGCTTTGTCTATAATCAATAGGTTTGTTTAATCATAAGCACCACTTTCTTGTTCTAAAGCTAGAGTGGACAAAGGCAGAGCTACAATCCACTGAGGCAGAAAACAGGAAGAAGGCTGTTCTGTTTTCCCAGCCTTTCCATTTCATATTGTAAATTCATAAGACATGTAGTCCAGCCCTGCATGTATTTATATAGAACCTAAAAAATTATTTTCCCAGCACTAGTTGGAAGTTACAGATAACTCTGTGGGCTTTCAGGTAAATGTGCAGGTTGAGCTGCAACTTACCCAAGCTCACGCCCTTACCAGGCCACACTAAGAATAGATTTAGCAATGGAAAAAAGATGTCTTCACTTCGTATCAACTGCCCAAATTGCTAGGTAATTTGTGTTCTGTGGTACCATACGGAATATGTAAAAAATATATGTCTTTACACTTAAAGCACTATGTACTATGCAATCATTTCTTCTGTCTTAATGATATGGTTCCCAAATGATTCTATGTACATTTTCCTTAAGGGCCTAACCTAGACAGATTAACAAGCAAAACCTCCACAGTAAACCAAGCCAGGCTGGTCCTCCATCAGAGAATATTAAACACTCTTCCTGTACCTTAACTACTGCAAAGTAATTCTGTTGATAAATATCCAAACTGTATTTTCTCTTAGGTCCAGCTCCAAATGCTCTTCAAGAAGCAACAGTGAAACTTATTGACTCAAATACTTGCAACAGGAAAGAAGTGTATGATGGGGACATAACACCCAGGATGTTGTGTGCAGGATATTTGGAAGGAGGAGTAGATGCTTGTCAGGTAATTGTAGCTGAAAATTAGAATGGAAAACTATTTCAATCCTGGCTGCAGTATCTGGTTGACCAAATCTTAATTGACTGAAATTAAATTCTGAACTGGAATTAAATTCTCACTGAAATTAAATTCTGGACTGGAGCATATCATAATAGATCTGTTATGAAGTGATCTTTGGTAACGCACTTGACTCAGTGCAAGGAAATCTGTCTGAAACAAAGATAACTATAAGGAAGCTAGGTGTAAGAGAATGGGAAGGAAATGTGTGGTGCAGGTTTGCAAATGTTGCAAGGAAATGCTTATGTTCAAAGAAAAATATTTCCACAATGGTCACTTTTAAAAACATAATTTCTATATATGTTATATTCAAAGATTGTCTCTTAAGTGCTGGTTCAAAACAGGCCCTTTCCTGAATCCCAGTCCTACAGACCTTTACCCAAAGAAAAGCTCCCTGTAGCATAAGTCTGGGAAGCTCATTCCTCTGTTCCTGTCTGGCTCAGCATTGAAGACACCAATGCAGAAGGGTGCACCTACTGTTCATTTCAGTAAATCATTTTAGTGGAAGTTGGGGATTTGGTCTGTTGTATGAGGATTGCCTTGCAGCCTGTAAGGTTTCTAGTTTATCTATTATTACCATGTCACATTATTAATAGTGTCTGAATTCAACGTTTGAAAGAGGTTAACATCTTAAGGAGACTAAGCTCCTGATTAAAGCTCCAAGCAAAAAGGAGATCCAAGCTCCTTTTTGAAATGTTATTGCTGCATGTGACTAAAACAATTTAAGAATAGCAGTTACTGTTAAAAAAAAAAGTTCCTGCTGGCTTAAATTGCTGCCTATATTTGTGTTTCCCTACTTTGTATGAGGAAGAAGAAAAGGCAGGTGCGAAGCAGTGTTTCACAAAACAGAAAAGAAGCTTTTTTGTTTTTTTTTACTGTAAAACTATGGAGACAGAGGTCAGGAGGTCTCATGGCAAATAGGAAAATGCCACAGACTTCTGATTCAAGTTTCAGAAACAGCCTAGCTCCTGCACAAATGGCAGCTCTTGAAATACTGCTTGCTTACTTCTCTTATTGGATAGGTCCTTCTGTCTATGGAGAGAATTATGTTTTCTCGTCTGATTAATTAAATATTTTTCCCCCTCCTCTTTCTCCAGGGGGACTCTGGGGGACCACTGGTTACTCCAGACTCTAGACTGATGTGGTACCTCGTGGGAATAGTGAGCTGGGGAGATGAATGTGCCAAACCAAATAAACCTGGAGTTTACACACGGGTGACTTATTTCCGTGACTGGATTACCTCAAAAACGGGCATCTAATTCAAAAGTAAAAAATAGATTTAACTACACAGACTACGTGTAACTCATATTTATCTGTAATTCTGAAAAGTTTTTTTTTAATATATATATTCCTATATAGTTTTGGTTGAAGCAACCTTAGCCCACAGCAAGCGCTATCTTTGCTGTCAGAGATCCTATCCCCTCCTGAATTCATGTTAAACATACGAGATTGTCTGCCTCATCTTTGAGCCGTGAAACTTTCTCACTTGCCAGAAATTATGAACTGACATCATTAAACTAACTTTTAAGCGATACCAATTTACCTGCTTTATAAATGCAAACATTTTCCATAGGAAAAAAAAAGAAATTTTTCTTCAGCTATGGCCAAAGTCTGCAACTGAACCTTCTTCCTCCAGTGAAGCAAATGCTGTCACAACTGTGTTTTTAGCAAAGTGAACCCTTGATTATTAGTCTTGTTAGAGGCTATCATCTGCACCAACTCCAGCTGAGACCCCGGATGCTCACCCTGCTTGGTGGCCTTGGTAACTAACAGCGGATCAGCAGGACTGAGGGTATGTCCTAGCTAAGGAAAAGTAGGATTTCTGTGCTTGCAGTAGATAGGAAGGGAAAAGAGAAAATCTTGATGTTCTTATTTCACAGCACATTTTTAACAGGAAATTTTTATGTGGATTCTGTAAAGTTCAAGTTACTTGAAGGTATTATGGTGGAAGTACTTCATCACAATGCTGTGCTGCTACCTCTGTACCTGTTGTCTTCTAGATCTACCCTGTTCAACACCCAATTTGCTTAAGATGCAGAAACATAAGCTCCACCCAAATTGGTAAAAAGTGTGTCCTCATGAACAATCTCCCCGGAAAGAAATAGGGCATTTAAATTTGTGTTAATGGAGAAACAAATATTCACCACAAACTGGAAACTACCTTTTTTATTCAAGAAACAGCATGCTTTTCCAAGGGCATGCCAGCCAGTGGAAACCATCTCACTGCAATGAAAGCAGTCTTGCTTCACTGATGGATTCAGCTCTGCCATGAATGAATATGATCTTGAATATGAATATGTCTTATGAGGATGAAGAGTAATTTCATATGAAATAACAGTCCTGATAAGAACTTCAGAGTAAACACAATCCTTATACACCGACGAAGCACTTTTCCTACCTCTGTGCATGACCTTTCATGGATTGCTGGTGGAAGAGGGTCCTCTAAAGCCCAGGTCTTCAATATGAGGATCCAAAATGTCACTCCAGTACTGTCATCTGCAGTCTTTGAATGGCCACTGGACTGCTCAGGCTGTGAATGCAGGACTCACAAGAGTCTGTATGAGACATGAATGAAACTGCAAGTCCCACAGCTGCACCTACTACAGCTGAAAATTTCACTGAATCATCCTGCCTCCCCTGCTGTTCAGGACTGGATTTCTCCTCATTCTTCCTACTGTGCAAGCTCTCCAATAATCAGCATCCTTGGGAATGAGATGTTTGGTATTTCTTGAAAACTCACACCCTGAATTACAAGTCTACATATGGATGGAAAAGCCTATGTTTAAGCCTTGGTGGTGGAGGAAGAGGTTGTCTTATTGCTGAGTTCCTTCCAGTCTTTCTGTATATCTTTTGAATTTTGGTAAAAGACAAGATGCCTTATCTCAGAAAGAAATCTACTGAAGGTTTTAGATTGGTTTTGCTTTTGAAACAGTAGTACCTTTATTCTGATTTTCCATGTCATTATAAAATGAAAAGGATCTTGGAACAGTTAGGGGGATAGTTAGATGCAGTTTCCTTAAGTTATTGATGAAGTTTGTAATTTATGCACTTTTGAGTTGCTGCTATTTTTCAACCAAGAATTTACTCTAGGCCGGGTTCAGTTACAAAATAGAAAATTCATTGAGTTTTGAATTAGGTCACCTGAAAACACTGTTTTCTTCTAGTGTTCAAGTCCCTTTTTTTGAAAGCATCCTTTGGAAAGAAAATTATGTCTAGTTTTTTGTGCCTCTTATTGCTTTGAAAGTGAAAATTATGACAAGTGCCCTTCCTTACAATAAACTCGTGAATTGAGATAGAAGGTATACAGTTCACTTTCATCGATAGCTGGGGCTCTGTTTTGCACTTAAATCTATCTTTTTGCATAGCAAATGAAGGGGCAACAATAAGGAGGTGAGGCCCAGACTAGACACAGCCCCGAGAAACTGGTTCCTACCTCACACTGCAAGTGATGTGTATATGCAATACCTTTAAAATGAGAAAGGCAGCCTTTATTTCAGATTTTCTCGCAAGAGGCTAAACAGCCAAGAGGTGTGTGGGAGAATGTCTACCTTACTCAGGGCCCTGAGCCAGCCAGATGCACTTTTCATAAACTTTTAGCAAACTGTCTGGCCTAGGTTTGTCTTATACTCCGTGTCAGTGTTTTATTTATGATGACTCTGTTTGTTTTCTGCCCTACAATAAAACAAAGAGAATATTGTGTGATTAAAGAAAAGATTTTTCTTATTGTCAATGTTTAGATTTATCAAGGATTTAGACAATATAGAAGCAATGTTTCATAACATTAAATGTATTTAAAAACAACTCATCCTTTTCTGTCCTTTTGTTTTTACTTAATAATAATCAAGCTAAATCTGAATATGACACAAAATAGACTAATCTTCCTTATTTTATATAAAATTATTCTAGAACTGCAGCTCTCTGTTCATTTCCTGTACTAGGAGTGGTTTTGTTTTTAACAGTGGTTGGAGCTTTGCAGACGTTTCAGCAAAGACAAGGTGGGACATTTGCTTCTCTAAAATACTCAGAGGTGAATTTCAGTTAAGATAGAGCTTTGCAAATTTGAGAATGGATCTGAAGCTTCATCCAAGAATTCACCAGCTTGCTTCTGCCCTTCCAAAAACCCCTTACCTTTGTGATATTGCATTCCTGGGAACTCGTTGTGGGGAGCTCTATGCAGCTGGTACCAATTCTCTTGAGATTTCCCAGGTAGATCTAAAGCACCAAAAAATGTGTTCCAAGCTTCTGCTTATTCAAATTGAGTTGTTTGAGGCTTACTCAATCCTACTGTTCAGCTTGGAGCAGAAGTAGGAAAGAAAGAAGTGTCTGATTGCACAAGGCCTAGTCATGTGATCAGGTCTAGTTGAATGACATCAATCTGCTATTGGGATGCCTTATGTAAGTAAAGCTTGTAGAAACTTCAATTCTGTATCTGCTGTTCCTGTTAACAAATTAGAAGAGTTGAGAGCCAAAAGCCATTATTTAACCCAATGAATGTTTATCTGGCAACTTTCAGCCTGTGTTAGAGACGCACAGGCATGGAAAAGCTGGCTCTTGCTTTTGGAAATACATTCAAGCACATCTCAATGTGAAATCAGCTTATGTAATTGGTGCCCTTGTTTATCTGGATTTATCAACATTATTAGCATGGTTTCTAGGAAGGTGTCACTTGCTAGAGCAGCTTTAAGTGGCAAGATCCTTTGGCCCACCTCACTGGGAAGCTGGAGTCCTTTTAAATATGCCATCAAAACACTCCTACACTGCATGTTGTGCCAAAAAGAGGAGACAAAGCCTTGCCAGGCAGCACCTTGCTCCTTCAAGAGCTGATGGCAAGCCATAGCCTATGGCAGGATGTTTGGAAACCCATTGAAGGATGTTGATTTAGATTTATGGTAATTTCTGAACTGGCCTATGTGCTAAACTGAAATATGTTTGCCTTAGTATTTTCAAATAACACATTTTTAGGTAAAAAAATTACAAGAGTTTTGTTTTCTAATTTGCTTATTAACTATATTGATCAGGGAAATTAATGCATCTCCCCCCCCCCCACCAAATCCCCACTTTGGGGTCCACATGAAAAACGTGACATCTCACATGGAAGTCAAGAAATTAAAAGACTAAAAAAAAAAAAATCAGTGTCTTGGATTTTCTCACCAGATGGAAAGGAGATTTACAGCTATTTCAGCTTCAGCTCCTTTTGAAAATACTGACTCTAAAGATGTATTCAATACCTGCATGCAGAATGAATCTACGGTGGATCTACAGTGGTGCACATAAACTGAAGTTACAGAGATGTGGGACACGAGTAGGCTTGAGTCTGGAGCTGGTGGTTTTCTCCTGGCCACAGCCACATTCTGCTCATTGCTTCAGTAAGTCAGTAAACTGAGAGCACTGTTTCCTACCTTTTGCCAGTATCAAAAGCTATAGCTGATTTTAATATAATACAAATATGGAGCAGAGATTCCCTTTAATTTATTTAGTGAGATTTACTGAGATTTTAATGCTATATGTATTTTTTAAAAAAGAAGGCTAAGCGGAAAAAGAAAAGTCAAAGGGCTCCAGATGTTTCCAATTTTGCAGTCTTGTTTTGATTTGGTATCATCAACCTAGAGGGTTCCTGAGTACACCATCTAATTGATGCATTTGGAAACGAGTTTCTTTGGCTTCTGGGGTAAGCAGAATCTGTCCGCTTTTATTTGGCAATTTATCTTAGAATGCCCATATTCATGGTTAGTCTTTGCTTTGCTACTGTTAAACAGTTAGGCAAGAATTAACTGGATGTTGTTTCTCCACTTAGGCAAAAGGCTTGTCAGTATTTGCTATGACTATGCAAAATCTGTTTCACGTCAGATGACTATCTGGAAATGGACTGTTATCTTAAAAAACGTAATGACCTCGACAGAAAGATGGTAGGTAGAAGATTTTTTTATTATTATTATTATTTTTCAGAACATATTTGATGGGTAAGATCATGAAAATAAGAATGGTTAGTTTAACCTTAAAAGAAAAAAATTAACAGGTTCATTTTTAGGAAAGAAAACAAAAAAATTAAAGGCAAAAATCACTGACAGGACTAAAAATTAGCCAAGTGACAAAACCCCACGAAACTGACAATTTTTTTGCTGTCTTTAAACTCTCCTTCATTTTCCACCCCAAACCCATGGGCACAGGGACTCCTGGTAATTCTGTTCATTAGATACATGCACTCTTTGAAATTACTATATTGAAATAATGGAATTAATTATTGTATTTTCGATTTTTTTATATATTACGTGAAAAAGCTACAAAGCAAATATCAGCCTTCGTATCAATTCCTTTACTGGTAAGGATTACATTCGACATCCTGAACGGCTTTCTCCCTTTATCCCGTCTCTCAGACCTGCATTTCAGACTTCTAGTGGCCTCTAGTGGTTCTTTGAAATTTGCCCATATCTTCTCCAACTATTTCTGCTTGTCAAAAAAGCAGTGTAGTAGATAATAGATAAGTATTTGCATAGCCCAAATTTGTACGAGCATTGTGTTGTCCAGATGCTCTTAGTCTTTGTTACCAATTGAGTACAAAGGCTGTGTGTGTTGTTGGACTGAGGTGTAAATCTTGAGGGTTGCTAGAACTCTATTAGAGAGAGGTAAATGCCAGAATAATGCACTAGATACTCACAAAAAGAAGAAAACTTGGGTCTTCTTGCCCTTAGAAGTTCCCTAAACCCCTAGATACAGATAAAGAAAAAAGATAAAGCTTGTGGGGTTTTTTTGTTTGTTTGATTTGTGTGTGTGTGTGTGTTTGTTTGTTTGTTTGTTTTCCTTGTGTACTGTAGGATCCAGGTAGTTGGTTGGTTTGGTTGTAGTTTGGTTTTTTTCCTGAAGTTATAAGTATTTTAAAATACAAGGTGACTATTCTGTATACACTGCATGAAAGAACACTTTTCAGTGCATGAATCCCTATTCTAGATAAGATATGCTAATGGTATCAAGAATGATTTAAACTCCTCTCACCTATCCCAATGATCAGGGGTGACAGAAGGGAAGTCAGGGTTTAAGGTGAGGGAAATTAAACTGCAAGATGGGAAGGTGGGCAGTGCTGCGATCTTAATAAGAGTTTGAGAGAGAAAATATTAACAGGAGATGATGTTGGATTTATAGGAGTGGTGTTGAGCTTGTGGTGGTAGCAGCATGGTGACTGTGGCAGCTTGCTCTCTCCTGGTTGATTGCCACCAAAAAAACAAGAGAAAATGTTTCCACAAACCTACGCACCATATCGGCATGGGATGTACTTTGGGTTTGACTACTCTTTGCCAAACCTCCTCTTTGGCTTTGGATACTCCCTAGAAATTCCCAGTTTGGCTCCCGATCCCCTGTGAATGAAACTTTGCCCATTTTTGTGTTAGGTGACACCATGCTGGTGCTCTCCTGTAAGATGCTGAGGGAAGTACCTCAAGAGCAGGGCCCAGAAGCGCTCTTCGTGGTATAAAGTGGTATGCTTGCACCAAAACGGGATTTATTTACTTTATTTATTTATTTTTCTAATTTACTTTTAGCAACACGATGCCTTACTTCTTGGGCAGAAAACAGTGTCTTTAAATAGCTTCTACGCCCCCACTTGGGGGCTCCCCAAGCAGCCGCTCGCC